>NC_079511.1:21206907-21389523 GCF_000801105.2 Raphanus sativus | reverse complement strand
CTTGACTTCAACGTCGGGATGGGACAAGGAGTCGGCGGCGGTTTTACAACAAGCTCCTCCTGCAGAGATCTTGCCCACGCGATTCGTGAACCAGCAAACTAGGCGATCTAGGCCTTGACACTGAGGTGTTCGACACGATGCAGGCTATGGGAATCATGCCTCTCTGCTACCAGGCTCAGGTTCTCTATCCCGACTTGGTCAGGCAGCGCTCGCGACGTGCAAGATCACTTACCAGAACCCCAATGCGCCTTCGTATGAGAACTGCTTCTTCTCCTTCATGGCTGATGGCAAATTCTGTTCCATCTCTCTCGACGACCTGAACTCTCTATTCGAGATTGCAGACACGCCAAAGGGGATTTCAGTAGAAAGAAAGTTCAAACCGGCAGACACCTTTTGGGACCTCATCGCAGCCGGCAAGTTCACCTCTCGCAAGGCCTATCAGTCGCAGATCCGGAACCCCGCTATCCGGATCATCGCCAAGATTGTGTCCAACGTCTTGTTCGCAAAGGAGTACACCTCCAAGATCACGAATGGAGAGCTCCAAGTTCTCTACACGGGACTTGAGGACGAGATGCGCAGAGAGAACATCACCCCGATCCAGGAAGTCAAGACCAACCCAGGGTATCATCTCATCTCCATGTTCGCTGAGCGCAGAGACACACTGGTTCGAACTGATGATAAGAAGGATCGTTGCGGCAGTCTGCTCACTCCCTTGTTCCAGCATTTCAACATCAACCTCAGCTCTTACACGGTCGTCTCTGCGATTGAGTACATCGATACTCCTTACCTGATCGCATGTCACATCCTGCGCGACGAGACCACCTACAAGTTCCAGGACAAAGAAGGGAACCCTCTGTACTGCAAGCTCCCTATGCCTGGGTTCACGGACTTCTTATCCTTGGAGAACATTGTGTTCTCACCGGCTGAAGAGCACCTCTGCGATGATCCTAAGGCACCGGTTCAGCACGATGATGAAGACATGGATGATGTGGAGCATGTGACTCCACCGGCTGATGGTGAGTACGACCTGGAGGACTTCACCGATGTGACTGATGATCACGCCTACAGACGCTGGATGGTTGATTCCCAGAAGAAGAACAACAGCCTCATGAAGAGGATACTCAGGGCGATCACAGGCGGCTGCATTGGAGCACAGGAGGAGCGTACACCGCAGAGAACAAGGCGCCCAGGCAAGGAACAAGCAGGCACATCGACTGGAGGAGTGAGACTGCCGAGGAACAGGAGGACAGCTGGTCACTCCGGTAGCGGCGATTCAGACTGAGTCCGAAAGGACTATTTCTATCCCTTGTCTTATCCATCTGAACTATTTATTTTTCATGTTATTTGCTTCTGTTTGGTTTGTTTCAGCTTCCTCTGATTTATTTTCACAACCAGGGATGGTGTGAACCAAGTCTGGGGGAGCATTGTACTTGTGTGCTTTTTGAGTCAGTCCTTGTGTCATTTTTATGTTTTTATCGAGTCAGTTTTTAGGATCGAGTCAGTCAAAACTATTGTGGGAATCAGGACCTTATTTGTGATGCTCTTTAACCACCTCGTGCTTTAACCTTCTTATTCAGTGACCTTAGCAGTGATGAAAGACCCACACATGGACCTGGAACACCCTGACTTATCTCATTTGACACTTCAGAAGTTCTATACCGATCAGGTTACACTGGGCAGACTTAACTCCACTTTATCTGAACCTAATCTGGACTTTAATTCTTCTTGTCATGGGCACTAGATCAGGGTAGAATGAGAACTGCACTCAGGACTTCTTATCCGATTTCATCCCTCTTGCTGTTCCTGAGTGGCTAGCTCATCTTTAGCTAGTTCCCACCTTGAACCCTGACCTTTAATTCCACCCTCATGCATTTGCTTTTCTAGTACTTTATGTGCAGATATGTGCAAAAAGGTCAGAGAGGAAAGGATCGACGCAGTTCTTACTCATCAATGCTCACACAATGGAAGCAGGCGGAACAACCGGAGTGCTTGTTCTGATACGTAAGGGAACAACCGGGATGCCTGTTCCGATACTATGGAGAACAACGAAGAAGTAAGTGGCTAGATCAGACCAGAACGAATCACCAGTGGCATCATGTACATCACTTGCTACCTCCTTGCTCGTCACCCCAGCATTTTGTAATTCAGTATAAAAAAAAAAAAAAAAAAAAAAAAAAAGAGAATTTGTTTTGTTTTGCTTTGATTTACTGGTGACGAGAAGGGGAAGAATCTATGATGCATGCCACTGGGGAAGTTGAGAAATTGATGGTATTTTCAGTGAAGTGTTCTGAAGGGGAAGTTGAATCGCGCAGAGCAGTCCTATGATCGATCTATCGGAGAGCAGTCCGATTGGCAGAGATGAGTAAGGACTGTGGACCTCAATGGAGCCGTCCTCTCACGACCATTTTGTGCGATATACTGCACCCGCTCTTGGTAAACCCTAAACACTCTTGAACTCCACCATAAAAGTTAGCCTGTTCTATACCTAGCCCGTTCTCTCTGAGTAGAGCCTGTGACAAGAAGCTCACGCTTATCTTAATTGAACATAAGGAGTTTTGTCTCGAAAGTGTTGCCTTTTCAGGTTAAGATATAGAGTAAGGAGCAGATCTTCGAACAGCGATCAGGGGGTTCTCAGTAAGTGTGTGTGGTCCTAGTCTACAGCTTGTATGGTTCAGAGATTTGTGGTAAGAGTATGGTTGCTGAGAATAAGCGAGTTCCCACGTTTTCAAACCTTTCTCCCTGTCCTTAGTACTTGCCTTGTTCGAGGACAAACAAGGATCTAAGTCTGGGGGAATTGATATATGGTGTTTTTCACATCATTGTATATATGTTTTCTTTTGTTTGAAGTCACTAATTCGTGTCAGTCTAGTCCTTTTTAACCTTTTACAGGTCTAGAGTTAGCAGAAGAAAGAAGAGAAGGTGCCTGATGAAAAGAAGTCCTTTTGGAGCATTCCTGCGGAGAACACTCAAGAGAACAATCCCGAGACTGTTCTCTCTCAAGCGGAACAAGCAGACGGAGTGATCCGGCGATTGTTCCAGACGAATATGGAAACTCCTATTTCGGGATTTTAAGCCCTGTTGCCCTAATCTCTTTTCTTCTGATCGGCGCCTCCATATAAAACGCCATCTATCTATTTTCTATTTTACTTACGCTAGTTTTTACAAGAGAACACTGAGTATTTGCGATCGGCAACTTGTAAGGGAGAAGAATCCATCCTCTCATAGAGAAGATCATCTGAACCCTTTTGTTTTCTACTCTGTTCTTATGCAATTTTATTCAGGATTTATGTCTTTGTTTATGTGCATCATGATCGAGTAGTGACCTTGCTCGCCTAGGGTTTTTAGGGTGTTGAGACATGAGCTAAGCATAGATAAGCGATCCATAACTGTTCTTCATTCATACTGTTCTTACTGCTTTCATTAAACTGATCACTTGATGTTAGATCACTAGTTCATCACCTAGTTAACCGCTTAGGATGATAACTTGACATGTATTGAATGAGCTTAGTATCCCTAATCAGCGAAAGTAGATATTAGGGTGGTAAGTGAACTGATCGGACCTGTTCTCTAAAGCTTGCAATCGATTCTCATCCCAACGACAGTTAGGTGGTGAGATCGATCTGCAAAGCGATCACTACCACGACAGTGGAGTGTTCCAGCTGAGTGATCCGAGTTCTAGAAAGCACTTCATCGCGCTTGAATAATTGTTTGGCTCCAATTCATCACCCAATGAAATACCCTAGGCTAGCTCTTGTTTAATTGAATTAATCTCGTGTTTATTTTGCTTGTTTACTATCGCCTATTTCAACCAAATCATATCTTCTTCTTAGCTTGATTCTGAAACTTATAGAACTAGAGCGTAGACTGGTCCTCTGGATTTGAATCTCAAGTACTACAATTGCAACTGTTAACTTGGCAGTAGCAAGAATTCATTTTTAGTGTATCAGGGACATTCCCCAAAAACTTCGCCGCGACGTGGAAATCTGTTGGTCAAGTAAAAGGGGGTTGAGATGGTTAGTGACACTTCACTAAATCTGTCGATCAAGTGAATGGGGGTTGAGATGATGGTCACACTTCTCTAAATATGTCCATTAAGTGAACGGGGGTTGAAATGTTGGTGACAGTTCTCTACGTGGACAAATGGGTAACTTGTTATGTCTTTAACACTTGCATCCAACAAATGGGTAACATGCATACGTCTTTTTGTGGCTTAGTTTGTTTTCAAAGAAGAGTTTTTTTTTTGTTTAATTATTCAAAGAAGAGTTATTTATTCTTTTGAATATTATTTAAATCATTTAATATTATATAAGATTGTGTAAAATATAAATATTTATTCATAGGTTCACCATAGGAGGTGGACCTGTAAATTCACCAACCAATAAGACTTTCTTATTTTATATTCAATATTTTTCAAAGAAGAAACAAAAAAATGTCAAATCATATTGTATTTTCCAATAAAAAGTAAAAATTTAATAAAAAATAATAGTATTTGGAAAAATAATTAAAAAAAATATTTTAATGCTGTCAGCAAAACACTAAATACCCTTAATCAATGGATAAATCATAAACTCTAAATCAATAACTGTAAACACTTTATATTAAAAACACTAAACTCTTGGATATTTAAAGTTTATAGTTTAGAGTTTAGTGATCAAGATTTAGTGTTTAGTGTTTAAGGTATAATGTGTTTTGCTGAGAGCGTTAAAAGATTTAAAAAACAAAATTTAGTAATTACAAACTATTTTTTATTTATTTTTATCCAAAGGTTTTGGGATTAGGATTAAGGGTTTAGTGTTTTTATGATCTAGTGCTTTAATGTTTAGTATTTATGATTTAGAGTTTATGATTTATCCAAGAGTTTAGGGTTCACCAAAAAATTTAAGATTTATGATTTATAGTTTAGTTTTTTTCTGACGACGTTACAAATATTTAAAAAAATATCTAGAGGGTGACTCCAAGAATAACTCAAATATAGAACGTAAGAAATCAATTTCTATTAGTTAGTGATAAAGTTTACAATGTGTATCACCATGCATACACCACAACGGCTTTGACATTGATATAAATTTTACTGTTTTGAAATTTAATTGGATGTGTTTAACTCCAGAACTAATTAATTCAGAGTATGATACCAACATATAACTTGGCCCGGAGTCGTGACTTGCGAATGAATGAACGATGAAGATAATTCTGAAAAAAAAGTTAGGTAATTCTGAAATTTATAACATTAGATAATCCACCACATCTGTCGAGCAGAGTAATCTCCCCTCTCAGATTTTTTTTTTGAGTTAGCCCTAGATAGTAGATGCCCATTCTTTTGAGCTGCCTCACCTTTCAAGGCAGTAACTAGAGCTAACCGCCTCTACGGACCGTAAAAGAACCGGTTGAAGTACCAACTCCAACTACTGCTTCTTTACTGCAGTTACAGCTGCTGATCGATCATCGAATCTATTTCTTTGATCTAGTCTAATCTTTTTCCCGGTAGCCGGTAGAAGTCTAATGTTAAAATTCATTGGAACTTGTCAAAATTTATAATGGTTAGAAAATGATTTGTTAAAAAACTTCAATCGAGAATTACCAACATAATAATTTCTTGGGAATTCCTAATAATTACTTTTCATCGGAAACTTTCATACTTTCTTAGCGCCTAAGAGTCATGAGCTAAACAATGAAATCCCACTATTAAATCATCTCCACTGATAATTTTTTTTAAACTTTCATTACATATGGAAAATGAATTACTAAAATGTTGCATAATGCATTTAAAATTTCAACAAAATTCTAATTGTGTCTCATTTTGAGACACTATTGGATCGAGTTTCTAAAATTTAATATACCCGATAAATTAATTTTTAATTTTAGTTTGTTTTTAAAAGGAAATTTCCGAAGAACCTTTTGATGTTTCTGTTCTAATTAAATATTTTATTAATTAAATTAAACAGCAGAATAAAAAGAAAAGAGATAGATGAAATCTAAATTCTAATTCTAAAAATAACTAATGAAAACCTGCTTAGATACTCTAAAGACCCACCTGATTGTACCAAAAGTTAGATTTTGATCTATGTTTTCGAAACATGAAATTCTTTTTGTTTATAAAATTCTAGTTTTATTACATATGTATAAGTTTAGATTTCAGTTTTAAGTTTGTGAAATAAAGCAAAACCATTAATTTTGAGATGTAATATACTCATATTTTAAATCTTTGATGAGTAATTTTAGTATTTAAATATTAAAAACAATATTTTATAAATTATATTTAATTATCCTTGGTTTATTTATTTTATAATACATTTATACTATAAAACTCTGAGAATTTTAATTATTTTGTGTTCATAAACTTTCATTTACTTTTACAATTTAAAAATTAACTGATAGATTATATTATAAGTTTTCAGTTTATTTTGATAAAACCATAAGAGTAGGGCACCAATTTATTTTAACTAAGATAAGTTTTCAGATTAGGGGATTAGTAGGAGTAGGACAACGGTGTCGTGAGCATATATGCTTGTTTGGATCCACTATATATTAATATTGCAAAATAAATAAGAATGATCATGTATAATATCTTTTACAAAAAAATAATCATGTACAATACAGTAAAAAGATATTATATAGTTTTATAAAAAAAACAAGATATTATATAGTAATATGATTTATCAAATGTTTTTAAGCAAAACCTTATCACACATTACTGTAAACAAATTGTGACTAGTCAAGAGCTTATAGGATTAGGTGTTCGACCAGATTTTTGCCTCTTTCCATTTCAAAAAGATTCACATTTTTTTAAAAAAAATAATTGTTTCAACAAAATGCATCTTTTACCTTTTCAATGTATTGTTTAATGGTAAATCGTAAACTTCAAAAAAATACTTTTATTTAATAAAATTCCATTGTCAAAGTTTTAGGGAATATTTAACTACAAAAATAGTGTATTGGTAATCAAAATTTAATATTTCTAGTATGTGTAAAAATTATAAGGTTGTAACTGGATGATCAATTTTTATAATATAATAATTTCAAATTCTCTATTCCATTCATTCTACAATTTAGAATATCATTCAATCAATTCTACAAAAAGAAGTAAACAAAATTCATTATAATTTTGATCGTGAATAAATTGAATGAAAAGTATTCCATTCTTCTACTCATCCATTCATTTTACTTCATTAATTTTTGTTTCACTAATTTCATTATATATTTTACTAATTACATCCTAAAATATATATGTTTTTGACACCGAGTGAGTATTTGTCAAATCCATTTTTACTAAATTTGACATTTGTACAAATTATTTCAACACTACAAGAAAATGTGATGATAACTATTGCACGTTACGACTACAAGTGTAGTAGTAATTTTACGACGATGTTACAGCTACATTACGATAAAACTATTAATCGTCGTAAACTAGAGGTAAACTTACAACGAAGTTATTCTTTTGTAAACTAGTTGTAAATTTACGATAAATATACGACGATTTGAGCATGTCATCGTAAAGTAGTGGTTAAGTTATGACTGATTTACATCAAAAATTTTGCATCTATTTAACGAATAAACTATGAGCAATGTAGAAGGTTGGTGAATCGTGATAAATGTTTGTAAGTATGGTTGGTAAAGATGGTGGTAATACAGCTGTTGTTAAATAATAGTAAATTTCATGATGTAGTAAATTCGCTGCCACATTTACACCTACCAAATTCAAAATTTTCCTATAAATATGCTATCATCTCTCTTTATAAAGAAGCACAGAAAAATGAAAAAAAGTTAAAAATGTCTGATGGTGGCAGTATCTTTGAGGTCTGGAGTTGGATCTATGCACATAAATATTCTGTAGGAGTTATGAGAAACGAATTTCTCAACGGGGCAGAGATATTCATGTAGCAGACTGGAAACACACCTCTCACACAGGAAACATGTAAAATGTTTTGTCCCTTTCATAAGTACAAGAATACCAAGTTTTCCGTAGTGAAACGGTTTGGAAACATATAATAAATACAAGATCTACTCCACATTGCTATATTTGGTTTCACCATGGAAAGTGTGATAATTTGAATGAAGCTCATAGTAGTACTCATTTTGAAAATGGTGGTATAGGGAAGAACTGAGTCATTTGCATCCTGAAAGTAATTAACCTCAGGAGGATCATGTTGTAGATCATGATAGGATGCATGATATGGTTACAGATGCATTTCGTGAAACAACCTCAGTAGTTGCTGCGTAAGTATAAATTGTAGAGAAACCTAACTTCGAAGCGAAAAGGTTTTATGAAATGCTAGACACAGCTAATCAGCCAATTTATGAAGGTTGTAGAGAAGGTCTTTCTAAATTGTCACTGACAGCTAGGATGATGAATATCAAAACCGATCATAAATTACCTTAAGTTTGTATGGATGCAGTGGCTGCGGTGTTTAAAGAGTATTTGTCTGAAGATAATTTTTCTGCTGAATCTTATTATGAGATTCAGAAATTGGTTACCAGTCTTGACTTACCTTTGGAGAAGATAGATGTTTGTGTAGACAACTGTATGATCTACTGGAGGAAAGATGCGGAGTTATTGGAGTGTAAATTTTGCAAGAAGACACTATATAAACCGCAAGAGCCTGGACGGAATAGGTATCATACCAGCGGATGTGGTACTTACCTATTACAGATAAGCTGAAGAGATGATATAAATCTCAAAAGAATGCAGCAGCGATGAGATGACATGCAGAACATACTCAGCAAGAAAGCAAGATCAATCATTCCTCATATGCAAAAGCTTCGAAACACTTAATTCAGTGCACCCTGATTTTTGTCTTTGGTCTGTGCATAGATGGCTTTAGTATTTTTAGAATGTCTGGAAGACAGTACTTGTTTTGACTAATCATCATGACGCCATACAATCTTCCACCAGAGATGTGTATGGAAAGAAATTCCTTTTCATGAGAATATTGATACATGGGCCTAAGCATCTGAAGTGGTCCCTCGATGGTTTTCTACAGCCTTTAAATAAAAGAATTGAAGGAGTTGTGGTCAACAGGGGTGCAGACATATGAGTGTCAACGAGAAAAAAACTTTACAACGCAAGCAGCTCTTTTGTGGATCATCAGTGATTTTTCCGCATACGGGATGTTATCAGATTGGACGAGGCATGGGAGGCTACCTTGGCCTTATTGTATGGGAAGCACTGACGCATTCAAGCTAAAGAATGGTAGAAAAACATCTTGGTTTGATTGTCATCGAAGATTTCTTCCCATTAACCATTCATACCGAAGGAACAATATATTGCTTTGGTCAAAAATGATTGTACGGGACACCGCTCTACCATATTTTTCTGGAGAGGAAATCAAGAAGAATATTGATTATTATGGTGGACTAGAAACAGTCCGTAGAAGGGGTAATTAGCATACTCCAGCAAATATGGTTGATGGTTATGGGACACAAGATAATTGGCACAATAAGAGTATTTTGGGAACTTTCATATTGGATAGATCAACTTCTGCGACACAATATTGATGTGATGTATATAGAAAATAAATTCTTCGACAACATCATCAATACATTACTGAACGTCCCCGGAAAGACAAAAGATAACAAGAAATCAAGGTTGGACTTGCATGCATTATGTTCTAGGAGTGAGCTGCATATTAAAAACAATGCGAAAATTCTGGTTCCCATTTTCAGATTGTCAGCGGAAGCGAAGGCGGTGTTGTTCAAGTGGGTGGCATCAGATGTGAAGTTTTTTGATGGGTAAAATGTATATATAACTTAAGAAGTTTGGGATTTGGGATTTTGGTTTTAGGGTATAAACATGTGTTGTCTCTAATTCGTTGTAAACTATAGACGCGGATCGTCCCAAAATCGTCGAAATAGAAAATTGACCCTATGTAGTTGTAATTTTACTACTAAATTATAATGATTTCTAAAAACAAGGGACAGCCCTATGTTGTGGTAAATTTACTTCTATGTTACGACGAACTCTAATTCTATAAATATGCACAACTCTCTCATTTTAAAGATGCACTCGAAAAACGATAAAATAGTAAAATAAACTGAATGGAGTGCCCGGTCACCACAACAATTCTTATCAACTTCGCGTAGCTTTTTTGAAAAATGAACTAACTTCTACATTACAACGATTACTAAAACACGGGCCGAACTTAAATCGTCGTAATGTAAAAATGTGTATCATCCCAAAATCGTTGTAAATTCTAAAAACGCGTGTCGTCTCAAAATCGTCGTAAAGTTCCTTCTACCTTACGACGAAATCGTATTCTCTATATATACTTGACTCCCATCGCCCTCACACGGTTGCTCCTCTCTCTCTCTCTCTCTCTCTCTCTCTCTCTCTCTCTCTCTCTCTCTCTCTCTCTCTCTCTCTCTCTCTCTCTCTCTCTCTCTCTCCAGATACAATTTTTTTTTTAGTTTAGGTGGTTAGTTTAGGATGAATTAGATTAGAGGTTTGGAGTTAGTTTAAGTGGTTAGTTTTGAAACAAAAATTCGATTAGTTTTCTATTTACGGATTTAAATTGTTTAAATAATAATTTAAATTGTTTTAAATAATAATTTAAAATTGTTTATTTCTTAAATAGATTTATCGATCTATATGCTTGTGGTAGAAAGAGACTTAGGGAGAAACCCACTTATACGACTATGTTCCTCGGTGGACAAGATCATCTGTCAGCTTCTAGCTCTAGTACTGCAACCGAATCAGATTTTTTCTTTGAGAGTCAATCTTGCACCGTATGTGCCTCCTCCTCCTCCTCCTCATCCACAGCATCCTCCCCAGCTGATGATGCTGCTCCAGCACCTTCTGCTGTTCCGGGAGGTGTTCATCCAGATTTGATGGTGCTACCGGATGCTCTGTATGCTAGGTTTACGGTTGATGATCTGATCCAAATGCCCGGTCACGAAGGTTTACCTATCATCGACACCGATCGACCACCAAAACACTTATTGGTAATTTTTAATATATTTATAATTATTTTCAGATTTATATTTCTTTATCATAAATATATATCTAATTTAAATTTCCATCAATTTTGCAGGTTTAAGGCGGACAATTGTCTTGGACGATCCGTTTCAGAGACCATCAAATTATACATCCCTGAAGCGCATCCGAACTGGAGTCTTACATCGGACTACATTCGGAGGATTTTGTTAAAGTTTTTTGCGGTCCGTTTTAATTTTTAAATTTTTTATCTATTTTGTTTTCCAATTTATTTATTACAATTATTAATAATTTTTTGGAGCAAAATGGAATTGTTCGATTGCCGTCAACGAGCGAATGAAGATTGCGTTCAACCCTAAGGCAATGGACCGCCTTAAGAACACTGTTGGCGACTGGAAAGAGAAGTGGATGTATCATGGGGATGCTGCAAAACCACCTCCCTCAGCGAGGCGGTTTGGACAGACCTGAAGGCCTGTTGGATGCTGCCTCGCTCGGTTCGCACGTCTAACAACTGCTCGGCAGCCCGGTTAACTCCTGATGAAAAAGGCAATTTAGCACTGCCTCATATTTCCGGACAGGTCCCACACGCCGGGGTGCCTTAAAGATGATAATTAAGTGTTAATTGTTTCTTCATTTTAAAATAATTAATAAATCTTTTATTAATTAACGTGCATGATTAATTTTTAAAATTTTTGTATGGACTGCTGAGGAAGGGGAACCACCGTCTATTTTCCGACTTTACAAGAAGACACACCAACATAAGGATGGAATGTTCGTGGATGCTCGGGCAGAAAGAATCCACAACGATGTGGAGATTTGGATCCAAGAGATCTAGACCCATTTGTCGCAACCAAATTCAGATGGCACACCGGTTCAGTTGTCGATCGTCAAACATGACAATTCTTTTGAAAAGGTAATATATTTTTTTACATTTTAATATGTTTTAATTTTTAATGTATATTTACTAATAATCAAATTCATTAATAAATTATAGGTTGTCCCGAAGAATATGGGACGAATAGTCGGGATCTGTTCAGTGAACGGTGTTCCTAGGACGTGAGCATATCACAGTGCTGCAAGGGACAAAAATACTCAGCTCCAGGCAAATATGACGGCTGCCAACACCGTCATAGCGGAGAATAGGAACCAGATAATGGCCATGGCGATGATGTTTGAGCAGAAGTGGCGAGGGATACGTCTGACCATAAACCCGCCAAACTGCACTCTGGAAGAGGAGGCGGAACTAGAGCGACAGACCGAGCAACGTAGTTCTGAGCTTCAGGACAACCTTAGTCTTTAGGGTTTTTTCGGTTTGTATATATTTTGGATATTATAATATTTTTATATATTAGATTTTTATTTAAGTTTTCCAAATTAAATAATGTCTAATTTTTATGAATCTTTAATTTATAACAAATATTTTTTTTTTCATTTATAATTTAAAACTATGTTAATTATCGTAAAATTTACGACTTATTTACAACGACAACAATTGTAATATAGTCGTAATTGTTATGTCGTGGTAACCTATTTTTACGACCTGATTTTAATGACGATGGTTTTCGAACATTCTACGACTAAATTCGTGGACGTAATATTATGCATACCTTCCGACGAATTCAATTACGACAGTTTTAAAGACTAAACATCTTCATCGTAAATTTACAAAAATGTTACAACGATTGACACGGTACGATGAACTACTAACGACGAATGTGAAATAGACGTTAAATCGTCGTTATCAGTGATTAACAATAAAAAGTGCAGTCGTTAACCCCCTTGTTTTCTTGTAGTGCAAATCTTATAGTCTATGAGATTAATTATTTTAACAGATTCCAAAAGAAATGGATAAGATATTTGTATAAATTCCTTAAAATTTCAATTTATTGAAAATTAGAGATTTTATCATTAATATCTATAAGATATAGGATCTGAAAATATTTCAGAGATAATTAATAGGAAAAATCACTTTTACCACATTATTGGTGCCATTAATCATGTGTACTTTTATTAAAGGAACACTTTTAAAAATAATTTCTTCATTAAAGAGTCAAAAGAATTTTATACTCTTGTTCAATAAACATATAAATATAAATAGAGAAATTTCCAAAACTACCACGTTCGTAATACTTATAACCTTAGGATTAACTAATCTAGACTTATGTTTTAGAATTTAAGGGTGGGATTTCGGAATATTGGGTTTAGGATTTTAAATATATTAATAAATATCTAACTTTTTGTAAGAAAGATAATAAAAGATTCAAAAGGAATTTTTGAATTTCTAAAAGAAAATTTGCAAAATATAATTAAAATATAAGAGAAATATGAATTTGAAAACTATAAAATTTTACTTTTTAATTTTTATTTTTAATAATTATTTATATCTATGGGGAAATTTTAATTGTACCACATAATTGTTATCATTAATCATGTTTACCTTCATTAAAGGAACATTTTCAAAAATACATTTTTCATTAAAGAGGTAAAAAACTTTTTTTTATCAATAGCAAAAGGCTCTTGTACCCTTGCTTTATAGATATATAAATATTAAATAATAAAAATAATAAAGTGTTTTAAGTTTCGAATTATAAAATTTTCAAATGGGAAATTATTTCAAATAGCATTTTTTAAATTTTTGTCACAAAATAACAAAATAGCACATTTTTATTTTGAAAATTTTAATTTTTATTTTTATTTTTAAAAATTTGAACACATTCCTAAAAACCCCACCCCTTAACTCTAAACTCTAAGTCTTACATTAATTAACCCAAAGGTTAATTAATTTTTATAATTTTTTGAACTTTTTTTTTGAATTTTTTTAATTTTATTTTTGATTTTACAAATTTTATTTTAAAAATTCAAAGTTATTTTTTGAATCTATTTTTATAATTTTTTAAAAAAATTATGTATTTGTTTATATATTTATTAAAATCCTAAACCTCATATTCTAAAACCGCATCCTTCAATTGTAAACCATTAGTCTAGATCAGTTGATGCAAGTCAGAATTTGCTTATGCGTCAGTTATAATATGTGATAAAATTATTAATTTTGAAAAATGATGCTAATATAAAAATAAATTGTCTACAAAATTACAAATGACACAAAGTGACACCAATTACCATCAGCTATTTACAACAGATACAAACTATTGATATCAGTTTTGGAAATCATAACAAATACTACCATCAGTTATATTAATTGATACATTAATTGATATCATTTATTTTAATTGATAAAAATTTACAACAATAGTAAGAACTGATGCAAATATTTGCTAACACTTGTTAAGAACTGATGTAAAGTATTTGCATCACCATTTTCAGAGTCACTTATTTAAATATTACAAAATCCATTAACATCATTTATAAGTGATGTAAATGTAAAAAATAAATGATGTAATATACCCTTTATTTTTGCAGTGATTACTTACTTTTAGGAATAAAAGTGTCTATTTACCTTTAAAATAAGGTAAATATGGTTAATGTGCATGAAAATTGATATTAGAAATATGGTAGTTTTGGCAATTTCTCGAATTTATAATTAAATGTTAATGACTGTAAATACAACTTGTAGAAAGGTATTTGATGGGTTTATAAAGTTAACATATATTCTTCTTAGTTTAATCTTAAACAAAAATTTGAAAGAAAGAAAATATAATAAAATGCGAATCAAAATTCTTACCAGAAAAAAGAAACTGAAAATTTTCCAATATCATTTTCTCGTTTAAACAAAAATAAAATATGTATATATATTATTTTTACTTTTGAAAACAAAATGAAAATCTAACTTAGAATGTAACTCAAGATGGTAACTCTGTAGTTATGTGGACAACAGATGTAGGTTGGACTCTAATTACACTTCTTCCAAACTTCTCTGCTACTGTATCTGCATGCGGAGGATTCTTGAAATCTTGAAAAAAAATTGATTTTTTTTTGCATCTTGGGTAATTTTCAAAAATAATTCATATTAGTGTTAGTACATATATATTGGTGTATAGAGACGCTGTTGGGAACACATCTGGGTTAAATGGGTTCATCTCTAAAACAATGTTATAGATATCATTTTAAATAATGTTTAAAATCTTCAAAACAAAAATCTCCAATATTTTTAAATCTCCACCAAAATCTTCAAAATCCTAAATTTCTACCAATATTATCAAACCTATTTAATTTCTATAAAATAAAAACAATCATGAAAAAATAGAAACGTTTTTAATCATGTTTTCTAGAAATGAAATAATCATCGATTACACAAAAGACAACATCATAAATAGTTAAATTCTATTTACAACAAAAAATCATCATAGAATATAAACCAAAAGAATATCTGCCGCCATTTCTTCTTCTTTTCCTCGGTCTCAAATCTTCTATATATAGACAAATAGAGCCACATACTTAGATTCATAGGCTCATAGCTCAATATCAGCCTCCTTTGCTCAATCCCACGGCCTAATCGGATCAGAGAATTTGAATGGGGACGAAGGGAATGCGTGTTGGGAAATACGAGCTTGGGAGGACGCTTGGGGAAGGAAACTCTGCAAAAGTTAAACTCTCTAAAGATACAGTCTCTGGCCAGTTCTTCGCCGTCAAAATCATCGACAAGTCTAGTATCAAACGTCTTAACGCCTCTTTTCAGGTTCTCTTTTGTTTCTTGCTTCTTCGAGAGCTAGAATATGTTTAATGGTCGATTCCAAGTCTTTATCATCTCTCGACATTGTCAGATAAAGAGAGAGAGATCCAGACACTGAAAGTGTTAAAGCACCCAAAGATCGTCAGATTACATGAGGTAATTAGTTGTTGCAATAATGTTATGTTTAGATGTGTTTCAATTCCTCAGTTATGGTAGAAATGATTCAATAACATTCTCTATTATCAAAACGATAGTTGGAATTTTGACGACGATTTAACTTAAAACCTGTGAATATTTTCTGTTTGCTTGCGGGAAGTGTAACATCTTGAAAAGTCAAATTGATTATTTGATTTTGATTATAAACTAGACTTTGGCCGTCCTTTCAAAATACGGGTAAGATTTTTTTTTCATCATCCTATGTATTGATTTTCCGCTTTTGTTAAATGTCTGAGATTTTTATCAATCTTAAAAGTTTGCATTTTGATGATTTTGACCCGCCCTTAAAAAAGCGGGATTGTTTTCAAATGATATATTTTTTTTATTTTGATTGTGTGCATACTTTTAAATGTTACACATAAAGTGTTATATTCAGTGTTCTGTAACCAGGTCCGGACCCGCAGTTAAACCGATAACATCGATGACTCTATATGTAATCTGGTTAAACTCTATTTAAAAGTTTTATTAAATCCACAATTTTGATTGCATCTATACTATTAAAGCAGGATCCTATTTTTTTCAAACCCCTATACTACCCTTTTATTTACTACCTTTGCCACTCAGTTTCAAAAGAAATCGTCAGTATCATTAAGGACAATGCTGTAAATAACATTCTACACGATTCTTTCCCTCCTGTTGGCCCTTATTAATTTTTTGTTTGGGTCTGAAGCCCACACGTTTTTTATCTTTCAAAGTTTGCATGTCTTTTTATCTCATACGCTAAAGCGTTTTTTTATCTTTCAAATGTTATTCCAAAATCCATTGGTATATTCCATATTTGTTACCAGCTGTTTTACAATCCAATCTCTTACAATATAAAACTTTATGAGCTAACTCTTCTCTATTCTTTTTATTTAATTATAGTAACGATTTGACTATGTATTCAAAACAAGTATTTTTATTTTATTCCTAAGTATATTCCATAGTTTATTATTAGTTTAACAGATCATTATAAAATAATTTGTGACTAAAAAAGACGATTTGTATTTTTTTTTCAAAAAACGATATAGCATTGGTACTAAATAACTTGGGGAAAATTATGTTGTTATCATACTATATGGAACAACTTGGCCATCAAGGATAAGTGTCAGCTAAAAAAAAGATTTCGCTAACAATAAATTCTCTAAGATATTATGAATATACTTTATTCCAACAGAAATGTAAATATGGGCATATATGTAAAATCTTTTTTTTTTAATAAAAATCGTCCATATTTATTGACCAATCATAAGCAACTATTTTAAAGTCCAATTACAGCAACATAAACCCCAAACAGATTCGACCAAATCACAACAGCATTTAAACCCAATCTGATAAATCCCATTTTGATATGCAACAACCCACTATAATTAAAATTTTGCGAGTTAAAAGTAAGAACAAACCTTATATATACTAATATATATAATCTGAAATTTTCGTTTTATAAATTGTAAAAGTATCGTATTTACATTGTACTAACAGCTTAATACTAATTTAAATATCAATTTGAACTAAAGTTAATACAATATATAAACAATTTATCAATTAAGGGATTTATAGAGAATATAAAAATGTATTTTTAATTGAATTAAACTTTAAACAGCGACTAATTCCAATATCCCTTGCAAACCAAATCTTTCCCCGGATATAGCTTAAATCATTCTATTTTTTTAGTATTCCATTTATGAAATCGATTCAATAGATTTGAAAGAATATTCTGATTTTTAAGTAATTGATCATTAATCGATACAATTTATTTCTAAGAAAAAAAATATTTGCTAGAAGATTATACAAGTTACCCAATATCACGATGCAAATGATTCAACTAATAAACTTAACTTAACACCCACCGAATATTATGGAGCTTTCAAAATGGCAACAATATTAACAATAGAATATATCGATCTTATAGTTTAGCAAATCTGGTGGGATACGATTTGGAGTACGCCCCAAGGTTTCGTAATAATCCCTAAGCATCTCTCCCTTTAACCTCTATAAATATCCAAGACTCTCTTCCTATTGAAACCACTACCGTCAGAAGAACCTATGGACTCTAACCTGCAAATCCAAAATCGGAAGCTTCTAATGAGAAAGTGAATACTTGGTGTGTTCATGTGAAGTTCCTACACTCTTGGAAACAAAACATACAGAGGAAACCATTGAATTCATATTGGCTGATGAGAATGTAAGTGTTTGTTTGTGTGTACTTATGTTTCTCAATCATTGATGTTTTTTTAATATTGTGATTTGTTCTTAATAATTTTTATTCCTATTGTTAAATGATACAAGGTCATAAAATTCATGCAACTTGCAAAAAGACTTACATTGAATGTAAAAGCTTCTTCCAGTTTGATTCCTTATTCCTATTTGGGTGATCAATATAATATGCACTATTTTTTGAGTCTCTAAAATAGGAAAAGTATACATATCTTTGTAATCGTTTTTGATAATCTTAAGGCCCCTATTCACTTTCCCTTGGTGTTGAAGTTCGAATCATCTGTATGTAAACAAATGAGTTGCAGTGAGTAAAGATAATATCATACGGTCAAGTAGAAAGAACAAAAAATTATCAAAAAGACGTGAGTTAGTTTTTCCTCCATGGACCAGAGAAGAAGACGTTATTTTATTTGTTTTATAAGTGGCTTCAAAGAACTATTTGTTTTTTTTTCAAAGTGAGTCAACACAAAAACTATTTTCTGAATCACTTGGCTTCTTTTTGTCCAATGTCGTCTAAAGAGACTTGCTGTCTTTTAAAAATACATGTTCTAACATTTGGTTTGACTACTACGGGCCTTTTAAATTGCTATAGTTTTTAAAAATACTTTTTCATTAAGATTGTTTGCATAATTGATCTTTAATTAGATAAGATTGATATGCATTTTATACTAAAAATTGGAACTATACTTTGAAATTATTCATAAAAACAATAATATCATTGTTTAGTATATAATGTGAGCAATAATTATTATAGATTATTTGACGATATAAGAAAAAAATATGTTATGAAAATTATGAATAAAATTTAAAACTAATGTGTGGAACGGGTATGACACAAGTGTATAGTTATGTAAAATTTAATATAGATAGCAAAAATTATGATAATTTTAATAAATAATACACAAAATATAAAAATTAAAAATTGTTTCGATAAAAAGAATTTGCCAAACAAAAAATATACCCGCGTTTTTAAAACGCGGGTCAAAATCTAGTACATACTTTTAAATGTTACACATGAAGTGTTATATTCAGTGTTCTCTAACCCGGTCCAGATCCGTAGTTAAACCGATAACATCGATGACTCTTTATGTAATCTGGTTAAACTCTATTTAAAAGTTCTATTAAACCCGCAATTTTGTTGTAATCTTGTATACTGGTAAAATTTATTTTATTATTATATTTTTTGGTTAGCATTATTATACAAATTAACTATTGTCATTCAACCCGCCTTATACTTGATAAATAAATTAAATTTTTAAAAATATTTAATATATATATAATTATTTATTAGTTTATATATCGTACTTTAATATTTGTTTTAATAAGTTGAAATATGTTGTAAAATCCATGCATTTATTTTATTATTTTATTTTATAATTTAGAAAATGGTTAATAGATTGATTAAGTTACTTTATATTTATTACTTGATGTAGCAATTTAATTATGAATATAAATTATGTATATATAAATAATATAGAATTTTATTTCTTAGTATATAAATAAAATATAAATTAAAAATCGTTTTTAACTACAGTTAATTATTAATTATGACTTTTATGATTTAAAAGTAAATATTAAAAAGAAATGTGTATTTACATTTTAAATAAAAGATATTATTAGAATGTAATCTTAGTAAAAGATACTTAAGAATATATTTTTAAAGATCTTGTTTTGAAAATATTAAAATAATTAGTTAGATATAGTGTATATTTAATAATAAGTAAGTTGATTATAAGAGAAGTATTAGGAAATTAAATAAATGTAATAGTCCAACTTAGACTATTTGCAAGTAGATAAAAAGTTCTCCTGTTTTAATAGTATTGATATCTCCTAACATTATTTGATAATTGATTTGTACATATTTCATCAATACATTCATTCTCAACAAAAAATGATCAGTTAGCAAAAAAAATAAAAAAAATAAAAAATGATCAAATGGTTTAAAAGAAATATAAAATATCATTAGTTTAATTGTGACATGTAAAATTTCTTATATTAAGATTTAGTTTTTTGATAAGATTACTTAAATATAGCAATTACTATTTTTTATATACGAATTTAAATTTTTGACAAAGTTTCAAAAATATAGTAATAAGTAATAAATTATACATTAAAAATGTTTTTTCTCTATAAATATTTATTTTGCTAAGATTTTATAAATATGGCAATACCTAATAATTTTCTATATCTATTTAAATAATATATATATACATATAATTTTGTACATCAATTTATGAATCATATTTTTATTAATAAAATAAGTGTAGTTATGACTATATATTTTATCAACTTATATATGGTATTTATATTTAATGTATATTTATTAGAATTAATTTATATATTTACAAATACACATATTTAAAATAAAAGTAACTAAATAAAATATAATATGAATAAAATAGCATTATAAAATTTTAATTATTTTATTAAAATTTAAAATAATAAAGTTAAAAAACTAAAGTAAACTTGAATAAATCAAACTAAAAACAATTACATTGTGGTTGTTTTTAACTAATAAAATTGAGATATAAAAATAGAAAATTTGAAAAAATATTTATGTAAAATAATATTTTTTTTCAAATTTTTTATATCTACGTAAGAAAACTCCTAGTTTTCTAATATATTATTAGTTCACAAACAAGTAACCTCTTTTTTCACGTTGCTAAATAACCAAACTTCATGTATAATCGGCTGGACGATGACAATCATTATTAAGTTATTAACAATTGGCTATTTAAATAGCAGTCTTCAATAAAACAAAAATAGCTGTCCAGAAATATTGAATATTGTAGGATAACATGAGGTAAATTTTTTTCTATGGATAAACATGATTTCTTATGGTTGAAATTCTGTTTCACAAAACACTATTTCAACCAGAATAAAAAAGAAAAAATGGCTGTCCATACAATAATTTTATACAATATGCCTAAGGAAAAACTAAATTCGATCAGAAGTGTATATTAAACTGGGTATCAAATTTTGTGTACAGTTTAACCATGTAATAAATGGCTATACCGAAACCGACCCTCCATTATTTTTCTTACTTATGAGCAAATTTTGACGAAAATGTTATAACTAATAACTTTGTGGTGTTAACTTGTGAAGAAGTATTTTCTTTTGGGTGTGTGTATGGTCAGAAATTGTGAAGTAGTATCTTCAAAACGTCATTTTATGATTAGTTGATTATAGATTGCGTTGCATATGTCTTAAATCTCTGATGTACCAGTAAAATATTCAACATTCGTGGATCGGACAATGGATATAAGGATTTGTAAATTATTATCACATCATTAATTAAAAATTATAAACGGGTATTTACCTCAATACATTTTGTTCTCTATTCTTCTTCTAACCTAACGGTGGATGTTCACAACAGATTGTATTTATTATTTCTCTTCTGAATGTCTTTTATCATTCACGTTGCTAAATAGTCACGCTTAAGGTATCATTAATTAATTAATTTTATGTTTATGAAATGAAATTGCTTTTCTGCTTGAGGTTTGGCCATTAATTGGGTGACGATAGATTTAATGACGAATTGTGAGGTATGTCCTAAAATTTGACTATTTAATTTTAATTAATGAAATTGACAATCTTTACTACTGCCTCACATTTTCGAATGCCATAAAATTTAATAAATCCATTAAAACTCGTTTCCACACTTTAAATTCGTAAAACCCGTTTTGATATTTCCAGTGTTTTGGGTATTTGCATGGACTATATTCTTGTTGACTTTGATATTTATAATAAGAAACAAAGTGGATTCTTCGATTACCTTTTTTGCAAGCACCCAAATAATTGGTTCTGGACGTTGAATCAACATAGACTTGGTCGACGTTTTCTGCTTGATGATGGAAAATTTCCTGATAATTTAGGTTTCCAATGTTTTTGTCTTATATTTTAATACATAAACATATTTTAATGTCATTGATATGCCAAGTCCTTATTGTCGACGTCCTTATTGTCGACTTACAGGTCCTGGCTAGCAAAACGAAGATCTACATGGTCCTTGAATGTGTCACTGGAGGAGACTTATATGACAAAATTGTAAAGACTTATGTACATTGCTACGGGGTTACGGTTTTGTTTTAATTAACCAAAAAGGCCAGTTTCCAAATATATGCTCTGACCATCCTCAGGTCTCCAAAGGAATGCTTACTGAAACAGAAGGAAGAACATTGTTTCAGCAGTTGATTGATGGAGTCAGCTATTGTCATAACAAGGGAGTTTTCCACAGAGACCTCAAGGTCGGTGGTTTACAAGTTTTCTTGACCCATGAAGGCTTTAACATTTTTCAAAAATTATTGGTCACATGTTTGATATAGAATGTCACTTGCTGCAGCTAGAGAATATTCTTCTTGATGCAAAAGGGCATATTAAGATCACCGATTTTGGCCTTTGTGCTCTAACTCAGCATTTTAGGGTACTAATTTGCCAAATATCCTAAACCTATTTCCATCAGTATTATAGGAATCTCTGTATCCAACATTTTTTTGGGGTTTGATATGTTAGGAAGACAGGTTGCTACATACAACCTGTGGAAGTCCAAACTATGTTGCACCTGAGGTCCTAGCCAACAAGGGCTATAATGGTGCAACATCAGATATATGGTCGTGTGGAGTGATCTTGTATGTTATCCTTACGGGTTGTCTCCCTTTTGATGATCCAAACCTCGCGGTTATCTACCGTAATGTACTGCTTTTATTTATCCCCTCTGTTTTCAATAGTCTTCTTTTTTTGCTAAATATAGATGATGATTTTATCAATTTTAAATTTTAAAAAAAATTATCAAGTCAAAATATGTGTGTTTATAAATAGTCTATGTTTGAAGAATCATACTCAAAGATGTTTCCATTTCAGATATACAAAGGTGACCCTCCAATACCTAGATGGCTATCACAGGGTGCTATAAGTATGATCAAGAGAATGCTTGATCCAAATCCAATATCAAAGGATGACAATCGCAGGTATTAAGGACAATGATTGGTTCAATCACAACTACACTTCTTCCAACAGTGACGATGAAGATGATGCATCCACAGTCCAAGAAGACGTACAAAAATGTTTCCTTGGTTCTTATCAAAACTTGATCATGTACATTGAATTTCTAAAAAGTCTTGTCTTTTTGGTTTTGATGGTGAAGGTATCTGAAGAAGAGAAAAGCCATGACTTGCCAACCGTCATCAACGCCTTTGAATTGATCGGAATGTCATCATTTCTAGACCTCTCTGGTTTGTTCGAGACAGAGGTAATGGTACATTCTTCTCCTCATGTACTCCATTTTTTTTTTTTTTTTTTTTTTTGAATTATACAGAGGTATCCTGGCCCCACAGAAGTGGTCCAGACTAGTCATGTGTTGCCACATGTCGGTCCTCTGTCCCTGGCGATGCCGAAATGTTAATTTCCCAGTGGCCGGGATTCGAACCCAGGTGGCGGAACTCACAGCTGTGAACCCTTTACCAACTGAGCTAGAAGCCCCGGTTAAAAGATGGTTATTTGTTCATGATAGAACTCATGTACTCCATTACAAGATGGTTATTTGTTCATGATAAACGTGTTATTTTTGTGCACTGGTTCAGAAAGTATCAGACAGGCAGATAAGATTCACATCAAATAGGTTAGCCATAGATGTGTTTGAGAAAACCAAAACAATCCTTATGGAGATGGATTTCTACGTACAGAAGAAACACACTATGGTGAGAATCTCGTTTGCTCTTGTGTACTTGAGTTGTTGCAAGCAGTTTAAGTGGTTTCTAAAGTTGAGAACTGATGTTGCTTCAGCTAAAAGCAATCCAACAAGAGAGCAATCGAAAAGGGCAAAGCAGGTTGTCATTAACGGCGGAGGTATTCGAGATAATCCCGTTGCTGAATGTGGTCGAACTAAGAAAGACACGTGGTGATTCATTATTATATGAACATGTAAATATTTTTGTAGAAAATAATTTTCACTTCTCTACATCTTTTCTTTTGTCTCGATTTAACACAGCTTATTGTTTTGGTGCAGTTCTGCGATAGGTTATCCAACGAATTGGGTACATCATCGCAAGTTCAATAGCTTTTAAGGTAGCCAGTAGCAGAAACAAGTATCGACAATTCAAAGTTTGAGTCCAGAGAGGGTTTATGTATATAAAAACTATACAATCTTTGTATAAAATTGGCAAAATATTAGCCAAAGCCGGAAAAGTACATTACACGATAAATAAATTTAGCGTCAGCCTATCATTCTTTTTACATGTGAGTCTGACAGTGGAAAATAATATTGCAATGAATGTAGCACAAGGCCCTACATTAAACTTACCATAGTTCCTGGAAAATAATAATGCAATGACTGTAGCACAAGTCCCTACATTAAACTTACCATAGTTTCTGGAAAATAATAATGCAATGACTGTAGCACAAGTCCCTACATTAAACTTACCATAGCTTCCAGAGTAAAAGATGCAAGATTTTTTGTTGGTAATATTGACCACCTTTTTTTATTTCTCTTTATTTGCTTAATAAAAAAGTTCACAACACTAGAAAAGAAAGGCCAACATTTCTTTTTCAGAATAATAATTATCTGGAAACCTTCTGTCTCTGTCCAGGAAATCCATCAAACAAGACAGTCTCTAACCTACAAAGTGTCTCTCCAATCTGGCCAACATTTCTTTTTCTCAGCTGTATATGCCTCCAACACTAGAGAAGAAAGGCGTGATTTATGGGATGGATTATTGGAGCTACAACAAACTTATTATCTGGAGGATCAATGCTGGATCATTGGAGGAGATCTAAATCAGATAATCCATCATGCTGAACATTCATCTCCTTCGGTAAATCATCTGACAGCAGACATGATGGAGCTAAGGGACTTTTTCCTGGACTTAGAAGTGGAAGACCTGCGC
Source organism: Raphanus sativus (assembly GCF_000801105.2). NCBI lineage: Eukaryota > Viridiplantae > Streptophyta > Magnoliopsida > Brassicales > Brassicaceae > Raphanus > Raphanus sativus. The sequence continues at coordinate 21,364,670 of NC_079511.1, read as the reverse complement.
TACCAAGGGAACTCCCATACTTGGACTAATAAGTGTCCAGTAAACCATGTCACAAAAAAGCTTGATAGAGCGATGGTCAATGCTAACTGGATTGCTGGGTTCCCAAACAGTATTGCAACTTTCCTTCCTCATGAGTTCTCTGATCATTCCCCATGTGTCATAAACCTAGCATGCCCCCTCCCTTCCTCTGGAACTAAGCCCTTCAAATTCTTTAACCATCTCACCTCCCACCCTGATTTCCTTGCTTCGACTGAGGCATCGTGGACTCTGGCCGGAAGCACTGCATGGGATCTCGCTTCGTTGGGTTACAAATTAAAAAACATTAAGCGTCCACTCAAAACTCTCCATAAAGAAAATTCTTCGGATATACAGAAAAGAGTGTGTGAGGCTAACTGTTTGTTGAAATTGGTGCAGGTACAAGCTATGGCGAATCCATCTACTTCCGTATTTAATGAGGAGAGGGTGCTCCAGGAGAAATACTACTTCCTACGAGGGATAGAAGAGTCTTTCTTTCACCAAAAATCTAGGGTGAACTGGCTGAGACTTGGCGATCACAATACCCCGTTTTACCAAAGTGTTGCTGTTGCTCGTGCGTCCCAAAACTCCATCAGGACAATCACTCTCCTCGATGGCACGGTCCTCTCTGATCCTGACCTCATAAGCCAGACAGCTGTCTCCCACTTTGAAGCTATACTGGCTCCAAACCAGTTGCCTCCTATTACTGCTTCTTTCATGTGGTTGCAAGAGCTTCACTCTCTATCTTGTTCTGACCACCACCGTCAACTCATGTCCTCTGCACCAACACTGGCAGAAATTGCGAATGTGCTAAAGAAGCTGAACCCTAGTAAGTCCCCTGGTCCTGGCGGCTTTACGTCTGCCTTCTTCAAATCGGCTTGGACAATTGTAGGTGGGGAATTCTTGCATGCTGTCTCTCAATTCTTCATCTCCAGCTTTCTTCCACGCTCTGCAAATGCAACTATCCTGACGTTGGTACCAAAGAAACCTGGGGCTACTTTTATCGCAGATTACAGGCCCATCTCGTGTTGCAACACGACGTACAAGACTATCTCCAGATTGTTGGTAAAGAGGCTGAAGCTGATCCTTCCTGGTTTTATATTACCAAATCAAACGGCCTTTGTGCAGGGAAGGTTGTTGATTGAAAATACTTTACTAGCTTCAGAGATTGTCCAGGGGTATCACAGGAAAGGTGGTCAGAAAAGGGTTACTATCAAGGTCGACATTGCAAAAGCATTTGATACAGTGAGATGGGAGTTTCTTTTTGCTTGCCTGCGCAGCTATAGCATTCCAGAGGCTCTGATTCGTTGGTTGGAAGCTTGTGTCTGCACTCCTTCTTTCTCAGTTGCTTTCAATGGGTCTTCCTATGGGTACTTCAAAGGGAAGAGAGGTCTTCGACAGGGGGATCCCTTATCTCCATATCTATTTGTACTGGTCATGAATTGCCTCTCCATGGCACTTGACAGAGCGGCAGCACAAGGTTTATTTCAGTATCACTCGAGGTGTGGAAGGACAAAACTTACTCATCTCTCCTTTGCCGATGATCTACTCATATTCTCAGATGGCTCTCTGTCCTCGGTACAAGCGATCCTTACTGTGCTGGAAGACTTTGAAAAGAGATCGGGCCTGGCCATTAGCGTACAGAAAACATCATTTTTTGCTGCTGGTATGACAGACTCAGAAGTGGAGAATCTTAAAGTGCAAACGGGTCTCGCTTCTGGTGTGCTGCCGATCAGATATCTGGGTGTCCCGCTACACACGAAAAAGATCTCATCAGCCCAGTGTGCTCTGCTCATTCAGTCGATCAAGACAAAACTACGTTCCTGGACGGTGAGAAAGCTTACTTATGCAGGCCGATTACAACTGGTAAAATCTGTCATCAATGGGATCACTAACTTCTGGACCAGCTCTTTCATCATTCCCAAAAGTATCATCAGTGAGATTGACTCTCTTTGCTCTAAGTTCCTTTGGAAAGGGGATATAAATGCGGTTTCAGCTGCTAAGGTGTCTTGGGAATCTTGCTGCAATTCAAAGGAGGAGGGGGGGCTTGGACTCAGGAACCTTGAGGCTTGGAACCTGGCGTGTGCATTAAAAATGGTATGGATCCTTTTTTTCGCTGAAAATTCTGTCTGGTCTTCATGGTTCAGGGATGAGATTCTTGATGGAAACCTTGAAATGTTCTGGGTGATCAACACGAGGCAGAAGCACTCCTGGCTTGTGAATACGCTGCTAGACCTCCGGGAAATTATCTACCCCTGGATCAGGAAGCAAATTCACAATGGAGAAACCACTTACTTTTGGACATCAAACTGGTCTCCCTACGGGAAGCTATCTGTCTATCTCAACTCCTCTGTTTCGATGCGTTTTCCAGTGAGCTCAACAGCTACTCTAGCTGAACTATGGGAAAATGGAGGATGGATCCTACCAAATGCCCGTTCTGATCGTCAACTTGAGGTTATTGCTTACTTGTCTACTCGGTCCTTGAATGATTTCAAAGATGAGATTGAATGGTGGCCTGGAAACCAGAGGCAGATGAGTTATAAAACAGGGGCACTTTACGACTTGCTTCGTCCACATGTTCCCACTGTCACTTGGCATAAGGAGGTGTGGTTCTCGGGAGGGATTCCGAAGCATATGTTCCTGGTATGGTTAATGGTCAGAAATAGATGCCCTACTCGGGACAGAATCTTAAGCTGGGGGTTGCTGACGGACTCTCGTTGCTTACTGTGCAATGCCGCTGACGAGTCTATTGCTCACTGTTTTTTCGACTGTAATTTTGCTTGGAAAGTCTGGAAGCCGATCGCAGACAAGTGTAACTTCACTTCATTAAGACAATGGTCTGCTCTCCTTGTGCAACTAAATGGCCATCCATCAAATAGGGTGCAAAAGACTCTGCTCCTCCTATGCTGGCAAGCAACCCTCTACACGCTTTGAACTGAAAGAAACAATCGTTTGCATAGCTTCCGGTTCACTTCACCGCAGGGACTGATTGCTCAGATCAAGCTCACTGTGAAAAATAGAATCTCCAGCCTCAGGAGAGAGAGACCCAAATTCTGCTCAACTCTTCTTCAATTGTGGTTCACTAACTAGATTTCCCATCTCTTAGATATCTGATTCAAGTTTGTATCTTTCTAGATATGTAAGACCAGTTGGTCTACTGAGTTAAAACTCTGCAAACTCTTATTTCTCCTGCATTTTCAATAGAAAAATCTTTGTCAAAAAAAAAAAAAAAAAAGTTCACAACGTACGTAAAATTTCAACTCCTAACAGGAAAAGTGGAAGAATTGGTTCTTCAACACGAGGAGGCAAAGTCTCTTCTTATCAACGATAAACAAGAAATAAAACAAATAACTCAGATAACTTAATAATTCAAATACTTGCGGTTTGGTATCTACGTCATGTTCGATGTGCGTCTTGGTACTCGTTTTGTTCAATGATAACCTCTTCTTTACTTAACGAGTAGAACTAGTGACGAAAAAGAGCTGGATCTCTTGAACTTTCCGTTCAATCTCTTCCTTCTGAAAGTGAGCATAATAATAGGGGCGCACATTCACAAGGTCGCAACCTTCTTTCACAGTGATCTGATGCTTAATTTATTGTGGCGGAGGCAGCTCAGTCAGAGAATCAACGACCGCAGATTTGTTTGTAACAGAGAACTCATTTTTCCAGAATGATGGAAACGGCGTCATTCTCCTAATGAAAGGTCAAAGCGAAACAGGGCTGGCCCAATTTTTCTTCTCTTTTAACTTCCTCGGATCGGGCCTGCATGACAGAAGTGTGTTGTAGACCATTAATAATTTGTTGTTCTCCGGTCATTCAAATTCCATCGTTTGGGCCTGCCAGTCTGATGGCGGGTAAGAACAAGAACTCAGCTCAATTTAGGGATTTCAATTGAAATCGCCAGAGACCTGCTATTTGAAGAAGATGAATTTAATCGAATCTCTTTCAAGGCTTCTCGAAGAAGATGAATTGAATCAAATTTGTCTCAAGGTATAAAGCAAAATATAGTTTATTTATTATCAAAAAAGTATCTTATAAAAACCATAATAGAGTTTTTTATCCCCTATATATTAAAGAAGGAACATTTCGAAAATTAGATCCTCATGTTTGTATTAATTAAAAAAAAACTCCTATCCTACGTGTCATTCAATTGGAATGTTAGATTATCATACGTGGCAAGCTTAGATTGAAATTAAAAAAGTGAATGATCCAATTTAATTAGTTTTGTTTCTTTCCTTAAATAAAACCTACGGAATTACCATAAATGAGTAATATATATATATGACAATTAATGATTTTAATAATAAAGATTTGATAAAAAAATATATCCTCCATCATTTTTTGTTTAATTTTATATTATTAAAATAAATTAAACAATCAAATTAGCTACAAAATTAAAATTTAGATTTTTTCGAATATGTTATATTTTGAATTAAAAACGACAATAAATGACTAAAACTATTAAAATTAATGATCAAAGGTTTAACATTTTTATTATAAAAAGATACACATGATTTTAAAATCATAGAGTAGTATGATTTAATAATAAAATAAATATATGTTATAAAAAATAATATATATATATATATATACAATATAAGACTACATAAATATTTTAATATTAAAACTTTCAATGAATTTTCAAGAACATTTATAAATTATAAACTTATTAATTTTTTCACATTGAAAATTTTGTTATCAATGATTTAAATATTTTTTTATAAAAAGATATGAGTGATCATAGAACTGTATGATTATGAAGTCTCATTTAATAAATAACTATATAAAATATATTATTCTTAGAAAAATAGGTTGACCATCTTAACTTATATTACACTTATTATTAAACTAACTATCAAATTGATAAATAATGTACGAAAAAACAATCTCGCACTTTTCTTAAATAAAAACTACAAAATTACCTAATATGATTAACATATATATGAAAATTAATTATTACGAATAATAAATATTTGATCACAATTTTTGTATCTTAGTTCTTTTTATTTCTTTTATATTATTAAAAGATATTAAACAATCACATTAACTATATAATAAAAACTTTTAATTTTTATATGTTATATTTTGAATTTTTAAAAACGTCTATAAATTATTAAAATTTTGAAGATACCATTTTGAAAATTTTGTGATCAATAGCTTAATTTGTTTTGTTATCATAAGATACAAATAATCATAAAATTGTATTAATATGAATTTTTATTTAATAAATATTCAAATTTGATGGATAACAATTAGTTGAAATTCTTTACAATTTTTTTTAAGCTCAAATCGATATAGCTCATCATAAATTCAAAATAGATTTTCCACAATTACAATTATAAAAGTTCAGCTGAACATATCCACTATATATTAAATCACTTGAGTCACTTTAACTATAATTAAGGAACAATTTACCACAACTGAGGCTTCTTATCTTTTTAATCTTTCTTTTTGATCTTTTTGCTTTATTTTAACAGTAACTAAAATTGGTTGAAATTCTTTACAATTTGTTTTTATCTTTAAACAAACAGAGTTGTGTTCAATCGAATACATATTAATTTGATGATCACTAAATATGGAAGAATAAAAAAAAAATTTCTTTCATGCTTCTGTTTTGTTTTTTAAATTTGGAGCTTTGATATTAATTCTAGATTTGATTATTTTATTAGATGATAGAAGCTTTTGTTTTTTTTATTCTTTTATTTAAATATATAATATTTTAATAAATGAATTTTTAACAACACGACTCCAAAATTCGTATAATATATAATATGGTTTCAAACTAAATAATTATGTTTTTCGTATAAAACCGAATAAACTGAAAACCGACGGTATATAAACCAAATCGAACCTAGGTATATATGGATTTAGAATATTAGTTATATTTTACAAATTGAAATACCAAAAAAAACGAACTGAACCGAAACCAACCTGATATTCGGATTGAACATCCCTAATCCAAATGAAACCGAACTATTGTTTCATTTTCAAAAACATAACAAAAATAACAACTTCATCCCACGCAAGGCACAGATCTTATCCTAGTATAGAACTATTAAACCGTCATTAAAATCCTTAACAAAATAATAAAAGGCAAAACACAAAGCCATAAGTAAAAAGGAATTAATCAAAAAGGAAAGTTGCCTTTAAACTCTAGGATGTTGTTGCATCAGGTCCCCCGGGGTGAAGAGAATTCGACCTGGGATCAGAAGTCTGGTCCGGTGGGAAGTAGCGAGAAAGGTACTTGACGTTGAAAACATCAGATTTCGTAATCTCAGAAGGAAGGCGCAGACGATTGGCATCATTGTTTATACGTTCAAGAATTTCCAAAGGACCAATCTTCTGAGCATTGATTTTATTGTAGGCATGAGCAAGCATTCAATCCCGCATCATAATTGCCCACACAAAGTCACTAACTTGTAAGGCGAGGCGTAGTCGGTGAGCATCGGTAGCAGCTTTGTATTTGCAACTGATGTTTCCAAGTTTGTTTCCGTTGTGGCATGAGCCTCAACAATCTGTTCCACAAATATGCGGAAAGTTTTAGTGTCACCAATGTCAGGGTAGTAAAATTACAACTATCCCCTTATGACTAAAAAAAAAAGAATGCAAATCTCATTTTGTTGCAACTTTAAACAATGAGTAAAACCCATTGAACTATCATATACTCCATGATGAAAATGTTTCCAATAATGACCAAGAACACGATGCTATAGAGCAACTAGTATTAAGAATATTTACTCGTATAGATAAATCTGCTATTTCCAATAGATATTTATCAATTAGAATCTCAAGAATTGAATACTAAAGATTTCTTATACACAAGTCACAAAATATGTTAATTTTGATAAATGGATCGATGCCATGAAGGATGAAGTAAGCTCGAAGGCTAAAAATGAAATATGGGACGTTATGCAATTGCCAAAACACTACAAGAAAACAAGACAATTTATGACAGAAAATATGAAAGATATTCATCAGAACTCAGAAATTTCTGATGAATTTGTAAAGAATATCAAATTTTACCATTTTTCGATACTTTGTCAAATCTTTTGTCTGAGGAATGTTAAATGATTTGGGGTATAGGTTTTCGTCAAAAATTTATCAGCATTTCCGACGAATTTGGGTTTCTGATATGAAGTATTCAAAATAAATCTTAAACTGGATATCTACAAGATCACCATGATATATATTAAGTGATAAAACAATTGCTCAATTATTTTAAAGCTATATTTTCTCGTGATGGATATTAACGAAGATTGTGCACTTACAGTTAGTTATCAGGTAAAGCATGAGTGATCAGTGCTTTGCAGTGGAAGGCGAAAAGAACAATGTTAGGTGCTTTGCGAAGGAAGAATGTGCTTTGCTTAGAGACTGGGAAGAACAGTGTAAGGTGCTTTGCAATGGCGGATGGAAAGAACGAGGCATGATACTTTGCAATGAACACCATGAAGAATAATCCCATAGCACCTAGAAATTATTTGAGAAGTGATTTGCCACATATCATCTCTACAATCATTTTCACAAAAAATGTGACATGACTACTAAAATTGATTAATGGTTTATAGCTAAATATGAAATGTATAATTACATTTAGTGCTGATTTATAATTTTTGGTATACTTTTTTTGGTCAGCAACATAAACAGACTCGATTAAGACTCTGCAAACCAAATTGGTAACTCCGTTTCCATGTGAATGATAAAAGATGGTTGATTACTAACATTGCATGCAAGATTGTACACCTTTGTATTCTTCGTTTAGGGTATATGAATGATCTTTGAGTGATTGAAACTTCCTTCAGTATTCTGATATCTTCCAAGTATTTTGCAAATGTAGGCCATTATTCTGGTTCCGACACCATCTTCACCAAGTGAGATAATCTATTACAAATATGACATGAAACTGACGCAAATTCTTCATACATTCCACTGCTCAAATAAGTGTTTTCATTTCCGAATAAAGAGGTGATCTGGTGGCTCTCGTGTTCCTTGTCCGCATCAACCCATAGAAACCTTCTAATGTAATATACCAGCCTTGTCATAAAAACATATCCTGATCTTTCCATGACCATCTGTAAAACAACATATTAGGGTAAACTAGTCACCTTCGAGTCCGTAAAATGGATGACCATACGTGTAATTGAAACTTTTTCTTCAGCCCAAAGTAATGATTCAGTTTATGTCAATTTAAAGGTGTCCCGAGGGTCAATATCTATGTTTTTCTGAAAACCTTGTTGTTACGTATTTTCCAGATATATCATAAAATTCATGTAAATTGATGATTTTCTAAGTGCTGTGCAATCCTCCAATATAAATGATCCATATTTTCAAAAAGCGATTGTAAAGGAAAAACGTCTGGATTTGATAGAATATGTGAGAGAGTCCAAACTTGGATCGCCGGGGGACATTAAAAAAAACACATGATTGATTGATTCCTTAATTGCTCCACTTCTTGCGCATTGGGTATCACCTTGAATCCCTCTTGCCCGCATATTTTTCTTAACCAATAAATGTTTTATTTTTGGTGCACATCGTGGTTTCCAAGAACAAACCTTCAAAGAGACGACGGTGGGTCCATGCATTGTAGTCGGATTTTCCCTGCCGAGGTATACACGTTACACTTGATATCATGATTTGACTATGTATTTTTCATTATTAGTAAAATATCATTCATCCTTATCAACCATATGAATCCACTCAATGGTATGATTTCTATGATCTTCGCATCTTGAGGGTCCACTAGAGACCGAATAGCCTGAGAATTACATGTCTTTGATGATTCATTGATAAGAGAGTCCACTTTAAGATCTGAGACAAGATTGTGTTGATTACTGTTAGTTGGTTTTCGGCGAGTGGTTGAGAGCCATGGATCATTCCATACTGAAATAGATGATCATGATCTCACTCTTTTAACCAGCTATTTCTTAACCAGAGATCTAGTATATACAATAGTACGTCACCCATAGGACGGTGAGTCTGATCTAATTGATATACTTTTAGAATATAGTAACAACTCATACATTACATTTAATGTTGATTCATATTTTTGGTATATTTTTAAAAATACGGTAACAACTCAACATTATTATTAAAAGAATTATATTCAAATATGACATTACAAATTTTAAAATATTATTTAATTCTATTTTTATAATTATAAGATTTTATTACTACAATTTTAAAAAGTTTATACAATTTGTTTTTAAAAATTATGAAATGTTAATTGTAAAATCATTAGTTTCTTATGTATCTACAAATTTTTTAAAAACTTTTTAATTTTAATTTTAGATAATTACAATTTCTATACCAATCTTTATTAATTTTAAACAAGTTTACTTAATATATTTAACATAAATAAATAGAAAAACTATCTAAGATTATAATTTTAATTTATACAAATATGTTCTTAGATATAATTTAAAATTAGAAAAAAATTGTCTTAATTTTATGTTTAATTAAATAAAAATTTTATTAAATATTGTTAAGAAAATAATAAAATCTACAATATTAATATGTTTTATTTTTATAAATAATTTTATTTAACAATTTTATTACTGCACATGATGCAAAAAATACACTTAAAGCAAGGTGATTTGCAGTAGCTAGCAACTGAAAAAAAAAGAGGAAAAGGTGATTTCTGTTTGTGGAGAAGAAAAGTGGATACAGTAATTTAATGAATAAAATGTCAAAGAAAATGCTTCATTAGTAAAATCTTTAGAAGGTAATATTGCTGTTTAATTACTCAACTGGAAAAGTTATAATGTTACATGTTAAGGCCAGTTTTGGTTATTAACCATTGTGAATATTTGCCTTATTTTACCACACCATATATTTATTATGGACAAGACTTGGGTTCACCTTATATGGTGAACCTTTAAATTCACCACTTCCCTAATAACCAATCAAATCGCCAACTAGATTAATATTTTTTAATTAAAAAATAAATAGTGTCATATTTAATAATGCTAATATTACAATTTAATCTTTAAACTCAAATTCTATACCCTAAATCCAAATTCTAAACCCTAAATTTTAAATTATAAACTCAAACTCTATACTCTATACCCTAAATCCAAATCTTAAACCTTAAACCCAAACCATAAATTATAAACCAAAAAATCTAAACTCTAAACCTAAAACTATACCCTAAACTCAAACCCTAGACCCTAAACCCAAATCCTAAACTCTAAACCCAAACCATAAACCCTAAACCTAAACCCTAGACCGTAACGTAATCCAAACCATGAACTCTAAATCCAAACTTTAATTTTTAACCTTAAATTTCAAAAGAATAACATCAATATTAATCCAAATATTTAGAGTATAGGGTTTGGGTTTTGTATTTACGTTTTGGGTTTAGAATCTAGGATTAGAGTTTAGGGTATAGGTTTGGGTTTAGAGTTCAGGGTTTTGGGTTTAGAGTCTATTGTTTGGGTTTATGATTTAAGATTTGGGTTTAGGGTTTAAGATATGGGTTTAGGGTATAGAATTTAGGGTTTACAATTTAGAATTTAAGGTTTACAATTTGGATTTAGGGTATAGAGTTTGAGTTTATGGATTGGATAGTGACATTAGCATTATTAAAATTGACACTATTTATTTTTCTATCTATTTTGGTTTTTAGAAAAATTATTTAATATTTTTTAATCATTAATCTAGTTGGCATTTTGATTGGTTATTAGGGAAATAGTGAATTTAAAGGTTCACCGAGGTTCACCCTATGGGGTAAACCCAAGTCTTGTCCATTTATTATCTATTTTCTTCTCGTTAAGTAGTAGATTCATCAGCTCGTCAACTAGATAAATTATGGATGGAAGTAGAGTCCCAAGTTGTAGGACACTGAGAACAAAGAAGCTTGGGCTCCAATTAAATATCTAGGGATGACAGAGGAGTAACAAATGTGAAGGCAGAACCCGAAGTAGCTAGATATTTACGGAGAGGAAGAAGAGTTTTGGGTTTTTCTCTTCTCTATGAGGAAAGGGAAGCCTAAAGAAAAGGTGGTAATGAAATTTTAATATCTAAACTGAGCGAATGAAGGAGCAAGAACTCGTTTTCATTCTTCAGAGTGAGAAAGCAATACTAATGCAGCTGTAACTTTTCCTGACCAAACTAGGTTCTATGGGTGACCAACAGTGCAATAACACAAAATTTTAAATAATTTTCTTTAGAAAAATTTTTAGGTCCATCCCTAGAGTGAACCTTTAGGTTCACCCAACTAATAGGATTTCGTTATTTTATATTCAGTATCTTAAAAAAGGGAATACAATATTGTTAAATTATATTATATTTTTAAACTAAAAATAAAAAATAAATAAAAAATAATATTAATTGCAAACAAAAACACATTTAAAAAAAATATTTTTAATACCGTCAGCTAAACACTAAACTCTAAACTCTAAATCATAAACCCTAAACTCTTGAATAAATCCTAAACCCTTGGTAAATCCCAAACACTTGGATAAATTCTAAATCCTAGAGTTTATGATTTATCCACGGGTTTAGAGTTTATCCAAGGGTTTCAGGTTTAGTATTTAGGGTTTAGGGTTTAATATTTAGAATTTAGGGTTTAGTGTTTTACTGACTGTGTTAAAAATATTTTCCTAAATAAATCCAAAGATTTAGGATTTATCCAAGGGTTTAAGGTTTACCAAGGATTTAGGGTTTATGATTTAAGGTTTAGGGTTTAGTGTTTTGCTGACGGTATTTTAAATATAAAACTTTTTTTGCGATTACTATTATTTTCTATTTATTTTTTATTTTAAAAACATAGTAAAATTTGATAATATTTTGTTTCTTTTATAAAAAGATAATAAATATGAAATAACGAAATTTTATTGGTTGGGTGAACCTAAAAGTTCTCTCATTCAACTTGAACCTAATATTTCTCAACTTCGAATGGTTGACACTTGTTTCTGCTGCTGACGACGTTAAAAGCTATTGAACTTGTGATGATGTGTCCAATTCGTTGGATAATCTGTCACACAACTATACCAACACTAAAACAATAAGTTGTTTTAGGTCGAGACTAAAGAAAAGATACAGAATGTAAAAACTATTTTCTACAAGAATATTTACTCTTTTTTTGAAACTAAAATACAAGAATATTTACTTTCTACAAGAATATTTACCTATTCATATAATAATGAATTACCATGCATCTTTCTTATTTCGACCACATTTAGCAATGGGATGATCTAATCTCCGCCGTTAATGATAAGCCGCTTTGCCCTTTTCGATTACTCTTTTGTTCGATTGCTTTTAACTGAAGCAACATCAGTTCTCAACTTTAGAAACCCCTTAAACTGTTTGCAACAAGTAGACAAGAGCAAAAGAGATTCTCACCATAGTATGTTTCTTCTGTACACAGAAACTCATCTCTGTAAGGGTTGTTTTGATTTTCTCCAATACATCTATGGCTAACCTATCTGTTATGAATCTTATCTGCCTGTCTAATACTTTCTGAACCAGTTCATACAGAAAAAACATGGTTAACATGAATATATAACCATCTTGAAACAGAGTACATAAGGACAAGACTGTTCAGTTACCTCTGTCTCAAACAAACCGGAGAGATCGAGAAACGATGACATTCTGATCAACTCAAAGGCATTGATGACGGTTGGTGAATAAGGCCTCTTCTCTTCTTCAGATACCTTCACCATCGGAACCAAAAAGGCAACACTTTTGAGGAAGGCAATGCACATGATCAAGATTCATAAGAACCAAGGAAACATTTTCTTACATCTTCTTGAATTGAGGATGCAACATATTCATCGTCGCTATTGGAAGGAGTGTAGTCATGATTGAACCAATCATTAGCCTTAATATCTGCGATTGTCATCCTTGTTATTGGATTTGGATCAAGCATTCTCTTGATCATGGTTTTGGCACCCGGTGATAGCCATCTAGGTATTGGAAGGTCCCCTTTGAATATCTGAAATGGCAACAAACAGGTTTGAGTATGTTTCTTCAAACATAAACTATTGATCAAACACATACTTTGACTCTGATTCGCTAAAAGACTTACAAATTAAAAAAATTGTAAGAACACCATTTATATTTAGCAAAAAAAAAAATTACTGAAAACAGAGGGAAGAAATAAAAGCAGTACATTACGGCAAAGAACCGCGAGATCTGCATCATCAAAAGGGAGACATCCCGTAAGGATAACTACAAGATCACTCCACATGACCATATATCTGATGCTGCACCATCATAGCCCTTGTTGGTCAGGACCTCGGGTGCGACATAGTTTGGACTTCCACATGTTGTATGTAGCAACCCATCTTCCTAACATGTCAAACCCCAAAACATGTTGGACACGTTGATTCCTATAATGCTGATGTAAATAGGTTTAGAATATTTGGCAAATTAATACCCTAAAATGCTGAGGTAGAGCACTAAGGCCAAAATCGGTGATCTTAATATGCCCATTTCCATCAAGAAGAACATTCTCTAGCTGGAGCAAGTGACATTAGATATCAGAACATGTCACTGATAATACTCTGATGGGTCAACAAAACTTGTAAACACAGACATTGAGGTCTCTGTGGAAAACTCCCTTGTTATGACAGTAGCTGACTCCATCAATCAACTGCTGAAACAATGTTCTTCCTTCAGTTTCTGAAAGCTTTCCTTTGGAGAACTGAGAATGATTAGAGTATATATTTGGAAACTAACCATTTTGGTTAACTAAAACAGAACTGTCACTGTAGCAATAAATATCTCTTACAATTCTGTCAAATAAGTCTCCTCCAGTGACACATTTAAGGACCATGTAGATCTTGGTTTTGCTAGCTAGGACCTGCAAGTCGACCACCAAGACTTGGAATATCAATGACATTAAAATATGTTTAGGTATTAAATTAAGAAAAAAACATAGGAAACCACAAATTATCAGTAAATTTTCATCAACCACAAAACGTAGACCAAGTCTATGATGATTCAACGTTCAGAACCAATTATGTGGGTTACTTCCAAGAAAAGTAATCGTTGATCTCGAAGAATCTACCTTGTCGCTTATTAACAAATTCGAAGTCAACAATAATGTAATCCATGCAATAAGAATTGGATATAGGTTTCAAAAAAATAAAATAAGAATTGGATATATCAAAATGGGTTTCACGAATTTTGAATTTATTAAAATTTTATGACATTCCAAGATATGAGGCAGTTGTGAAGATTGTCAATATCATTAATCAAAATTAAACTGTCAACTTTTAGGACCTACAGTATAATACGTCACTAAATATATCGTCACCCAAGTAATGACCAAAACTCAAGCGGAAAAGCTATTTCATAAACATAAAAAATAATTAAGTAATGATACCTTAGCGTGGCTATTTAGCAACGGGAATGAATGAAGACATTCAGGAGAGATATTAATAAATAAGTACAATCTATAATCAACTGATCATAAAACGACTTTTTAAAGATACTACTTCATAATTTCTGACCACACATATTGCCAAAAAAACATAGTCTTCTGACCACACACACAAAATAAAATACTTCTTCACAGGTAAACAAACAAATTTTTAAATTTTCGCCAAAATTTAATCATTAATAAGAAAAATAGTGGAGGGTCGGTTTCGGTACAGCCTTTTATTACATGGTTAAACTATTCACACAATTTGATACCCAGTTAACTTCTGATCGAATTTAGATTTCCTTAAGCATATTGAATAAAATTATTTTATGCCACGAGATAAAATTTCAACCACACGTTTATCCACAAAAAGAAAACAATTACCTCAGTTATCCTACGCTATTTCAATATTTTTTGGACAGTCATTTTTGTTTTATTAAAGACTGCTATTTAAAATAGCCGATTGTGAATATGATTGCCATGTCATCATTCAAATCATCAATATTTTGGGCCCGACCTAATAATTAAATTGGTCAGGTGGTCATCAAATCCATCGTCAAGCCAACTAATGATCCGGACTCAGGCTAGGAAGGAAATGGATTATACGTTAAGTGTGGCTATTTAGCAACGTGAAAAGAGATTTTACGTGTTTATGAACTAATAATATATTAGAAAATGGTTATAATTAAAAAAATCAAATAATCAAAATGACTTTTCAAGAAAGTTACACTTCCACGCAAGGAAACAAAAAAAGATTCACAGGTTTAATGTTAAATCGTCGTCAAAAAATTCCAACTATCGTTTTGATAATTGAGAATGTTATTGAATCATTTCTACCATTACTAAGGAGTTCAAACACAACTAACCGTAACAGTATTGCAACAATTAATTACCTCATGTAATCTTACCTCATGTAATCTGACGATGTTTGGGTGCCTTAACACTTTCAGTGTCCGGATCTCTCTCTTTATCTGACAAAACCGTGAGTGGATTAAAGACTTGAAATCGACCATTACACATATTATAGCTCTCGAAGAAACAAGAAACAAAAGAGAACCTGAAAAGAGACGTTAAGACGTTTGATGCTAGACTTGTCGATGATTTTGACAGCGAAGGATTGGCCGGGAAAGGTTTCAGAAAAAAAAAGGATTGGCCGGGAACGATATCTGTAGCGAGTTTGACTTTTGCAAAAATGGAAACTTCTATGGTGATTTTTTTTGTAAATAGGATAAACTATTTACGATGTTGTTTTTTATCTACTCCATGTCTATTTCATTTCTAGAAAACATGATTAAAAACATTTTCTATTTTTCCAAGACTGATTTTATTTTATAGAAATTAAATGGATTTTGAGGATTTTGGGGGACTTTAGTAGGATTTTGAGGATTTTGGTTGGTGGGGATTTTAAAATATATTAGATTTTAGGAATTTTAAAATTATTTAAATGGTGTATAATAATTTTAGAGAGAACCCATTTAACCCATATGTATTCCTAACAGCGTCTCCATACACCAGTAGTACTTGTACCAATAAGAATTATCTGTTTTGAAAATTACCAAAGGATAATTCGGTTTTATACATTACAAAAAAAACAGAATGCTAAATAGTTCAATATGTACATTCGGTTTTATACATATCCTAAGTTAGATTTTCATTTTTTCCAATATATATATATATATATATATATGTATTTGTCATATATTTCAAATTTTATTTTCTGTTAAAATGAGAAAAATTACTGAAAAAGTTTCAATTTTTTTGTTAAGCGTTTTGATTTCAATTTTTTTCTTTTTTATTCATTTCAAATATTTCTAAAGATTAAACTAAAAACAATAAAAAATTAACTTCTAAAATCTTCAAATACCACTATAAAATTGGCATTTAATTCTACTGATTAAGATTTAATTATAAATTATCTCTTAAATCTTTTCAAATCCAACCTGATAGGTATTATTGATAAAATCCCTAATTTTCAATAAGCTGAAATTATATGGAATATATACAAATAATTTATCCAATAAACTGAGATTTTTTGTAATTTTCATGATTGCCATCGATCGATGTCACAGAGTGTGCATCGGTCGACATGTATATTTCTGTGTCGATCTCAAATGCTGGTCGATATGGTTATCGCGGGTGAAATCTCTAAAGTGTTTCAAAATGTTCCAAAACCAACATTTTTCTCAAATCACTCCTAAACCGGTAAATATGCTATCTAAACTCCAAAACATAATAAATATATTCTAAAACTCATATATACCACGACTGAAATCAAGTAAAATCCATGGTATATCAACTCCCCCAGACTTACCATTTTCCTTGTCTTCAAGCAAAACCAAAGGGTAATCTCTCTGAAAGAGGTTTGAAAACAATAGGGACTCAAAAGATTTTAAAAACTCAGTCATGATCTCTCTAGTAGTGCAAATCAAATCATAAACATCCTAACTTTTGAAGCACATTATACAATATTCTGGTATAGCAACCAAGTTCTCCTAGTCAACAACTTAGCTAATCATGTCTGACAATCCCCTCTACTAACCTCATTTCTTGCATAAAATAAAAGTGTATGTTTTACCTTGGGAGTATCGATCAAGAAACACAGGGATTCAACTCAAGCAAGTTTCTGAACACATGCAGTCTTCTCTGATCTATTTCGCCCCTCTATTCTCTTCTCTGAATCTCTTATTAGTTTCAACTTCAATGAATTTTGATGCTGATGCAGGCCATCTATTTCATCTCCTTGACATTTGTTGCATTTTTAACTCATGCATTTTGCCAAAGTGTAGCGAATAATGGGGTCATATGTAATTTATCTACCCCTCATTTCCACAATGTGTGATCATCCCTGAAATTTAAAATAATGGGGTCTTAGGTAATGTACCTACCCCTCTGTCTCTCAAGAAATCCTCTCAATCTTTTCTTTATAAACTTAGATCTTTGAGATGCCGAAGAGAGAGAAGGAAGAGAACCAGAAACACACAGATTTTTACCTTCCACATTCGCAGGAGGATTCTGATCCCCTGTATACCAAGCCCCAAGACAAGCAATTCAAGTCAATATTAGGTTGGAGGTCTACTTTGGTTCCTTCAAACACTCTCAGTAAGTGCAAACATAGTTGATAGGTTGATCAACTTTAGTATCTCTAGTACTTCTGCAGCATTAAACTTTAGACTGGTTTAAAAAGTGGTTAGATGACAAGTAATAAATCGAAATAAATCATCATCCCCTTCTTGACTCAATAAAAACTTTTTGAAAAATATTTTAAATAAGACTCATAAAGTAGATAATTATTAGTAATCCCCGCAGACATAAATTAAATTGTCCCTAGTGTAAACAGTCGGAGTTTTAAAACATAAAGTATAAGTGCGAAATTAATAAGTTAGAACGTTATACCTGACCGCTACCATATCGATCGATGTCATTGAGTGCATGTCGATCGTGGCTAATGTGGTGAAGTCGAACGATGTCGACTGGGTCGCGTCGGTCGATAGAGATGGCAGACGTCTACTCAGATCTATTTTTTAATACATGCATAAAGAATACAAACGAAAAATATATACTAGTAATGAATAAACCAAATTAAAATTACATAGTAGTGGGTTGCCTCCCACTCAACACTTTGTTATAGTCATTTAGCTTGACTTTGGAGGTTGATTGGCTAGTGAGGTGAGAGCAGCCGCTTGTTTGGTAACAAGCGTCCACTTCATCCCTGCTTGATCTGGACCGTGTTGCAATGAGACTTCTTGTGGTGTCATCTACTCTACTCCATCTCTCATTCATCTTTGATGCTTCATCTGATAGTATCTGTAGACTCTCCTCAAATTGCTCAATGTGAAACTGATGTTTTCCAAGCTTGTCATAAGCATACTCTGATAGTTCTTTCATTTCCTCTTGCATAGAGTCAAACATCACCTTTTTGTCATGTTCAAGTTTCTCGTGGACTGGTGGTGACTTTGCGTCGGTCGATGGTGTTTCATGTATGTCGCTCAATGGTGATTCCTGCATGTCGATCGATGTGGATGGTGGCTTGCCAATCGATGTGTATGTCGTAGGACGAATTGCAAATTGCCTCTGAATAGATTTTACCTCTTTCTACATGCTCTCCATGCATGCTTGCAAAGTACTGATGCTATTGTTGAATGGGAAGTATATCTCATCAAACTTTTTGTAGTACCCATCCTCTGAATGTCCTAAGGCTTCATAGATCTCTGCTACTATCTTGTCAACCTCTACTTTGTTGTAGGTATCTTATTTAGGTTGGGTTACAGTTTCTGCTGGTGTATCAGTTCCATCCATCTAGCTCTTCTTCCTCCATCTTTGTGTCAGCACAAAGCGCCTGTCGATCGATGCTTGACAAGCAGTGTCGATCGATGGTGTCGTTGTCGCCCTATCCGCGCTATGTTTGCATCCTAGCTATGTCTTGCCTCATCTCCTTCATACATGTAGTCAACCAACTAATGCTATCATTCAATAGATAGTAGATTACATCAAGCTTGTAGTCAAACAATCTCATTGAATCTTTCAAATCTGCTAGTCTCGCGTCGATCGATGTGCTGAGAGTATATCGATCGATTGCGATTCTTTCTGTTGAAACTCTTCTTTTTCGCATAGCAAATCTAATTCATTTTGCATCAACTCGCTCCTTTTGGTTGTCCAGTTGATGTTGTTGTTGAGTGTGCAGTAGTTTTCATCAAGTTTCTTCTTGAGAGCTTCTTCTTCTCATTTTTGAGCTCCTCTGATGCCGGAGAACATCTCATTGATTTCATATTTATTGTATAGCTATGGTCCTGCTTGACGAATGGTGAGTAGTTCAGCTTTCTGGAAGACAAATGTAGGTGTGCTCTGTAAGTGTAGCTCTTTCCAAAACATCTCTAATGTGTTCCTTAGATATAGGAATGACTTTTCCATCAGTAGCTTGT
The DNA here is from genome assembly GCF_000801105.2 of Raphanus sativus. Classification (NCBI taxonomy): domain Eukaryota; kingdom Viridiplantae; phylum Streptophyta; class Magnoliopsida; order Brassicales; family Brassicaceae; genus Raphanus; species Raphanus sativus. The sequence continues at coordinate 21,345,371 of NC_079511.1, read as the reverse complement.
GCATATCCATGCTCATATCTGTAGATATCATACTCATAACGTGCCTCTCAAATGAATTGTCTGTTTCAAGATAGATCAAAAGCTCGAATTCCAGATTCTAAGTGCATGTCGGTCGATGGTGAGGTTTAACTGTCGATTGATTTCCTGATGGTATATGTGGGTTATGGCTGGATGCCGATATCAATTAATGGCCTTCTGTTGCTGTCGATCGATGGATGAGTTTTATGTTTCTTCTGATGAAAGAATGATGTATCAACTCCATAGACTTTTTCAAATGGTTGTATTGATTCTGTTTTGTAGTCATGTGTGACATTGGAAGAGTCATAACATCGCTTCTTGATTGTGTCTTTCGGATCATAGTAGTCATTCTATCGAATCAATGGAATCAGTGTCGATCGATTGGGCGTGGTGCTTATCGATCGATTGTGGAGAGGTTTCTGGATTATGTTGTCTGAACATGCCATCTTTCTCATCTCTTTGTTGCTTGAAAGTACACAATTCATCCAGAATTAGATAACCATACTCTGATTCATATTGTGTTTTTACCTCGGATATGGATAGTGGGTAAGTGTTGATCGATGCGTATGTGCCGGTATCGACCGATTTTCTTTTGTTGATGTCGATTGTGTTGCCATTAATCTTGGCGAGCGATGTTCCTTCATTCGATGTGTGGGAATGAAGGTTGAATCTAGCTTCTTCCATGAGGAGATGGTGATACTCAATAGCTTCTTCTTCTCTATAATCTTCATCATTTTCATCACATCTGGTGTCTGATAGTGCAATTTCATAGATTAGGGTGCTGTCGATCTACGTTGAGTAGATGCTATCGATCGTCGGTGGTAGGTTAAGGTCGATCGATTTTCAGGGTAGAGACGTGTCTATCGATGAATTATCTGATGTATCGGTTGATGTCTACATCTGAACATGTGTATCGATCGATTCCACCGTATTGATACCGATATATTCGGTCGTCTGAGAATCAAACTCATCTGCACAATAGCACATTACGACAAGTTTCTGATCATCTATAGCTTCTTTCCAGGACGTATGTGGCTTGACAACTCTGACTGGATCATAGTGAGTCTTCGGATCAATGAGTGTCAGACAAAATTGGTTTGTCTGCAAGTTTCAAACAGCTCCTACAGTAGCTAAGAAAGCTCTTCCAAGCCAATAGAGAAGAGTTCCAATTAAGCTTCATGTCAAGGACATGGAAGTCAAGTGGAATTAGGGCATTACCAATCTGCACCTCGAGGTCTCTGATGATTCCTTATGACTTCCTTTGAGAACAGTCCACAAAAGTGAATGATTCCTTTGAAGGTTCTATCTTCAGACCTACCTTCCTCTGATCTGCCATAACCTTAGGTATAATGCTGACTGATGCTCCTGTGTCAAACAATGCATGTGGGAATTCAATACCTTTCACCATGTATGGTATTGCAAACTCCCCAGGATCACTCTACTTCTTCAGTGTGATTCTCTCCTTCATGTTACCTCTGACCTGATGAAACATCTCTTTGATATCCTCTTCTGTCTCCTTAGTTTCTCTAAAGAACATTCACAATCTGTGTGTAAAGTATGCTTCCTTAACAGGTCTCTCTTCTGGAATCCTTAGAACTCTCTTTCTGAAGTTTTCCAACTCATTTGCATTATCTCTTCTTTTATAGTGCTTGGGAACCTTCTAATTCCTTTTTCTTAAATTTCTCCCTGCACTTTCTTTTTCTACCTCCATAGGCTTTAATGTATCCTATCACGTTTGGTAAGCTTTCTGAAGGTTGGGTTGGGGTTTGAGTGCATTAATTTGGGCCATGTCTATCTTTGGTAACCGCACTTGGTATATAAGTGGTGCGCGTCGATCGTTGTCAGACTGCTCTTGTCGATCAATGACGGGCTCCGTGTGTCGATCGATAACCGGTTCTGGGTGTCGATCGATGAAGGGTTCGGGTGAGTGAGGGTGTCTAGATGCAAACTTCTCGTGGATCATAATCTGGACTGGTTTGCTCGTGACAGTAGACTTTGTCGACTCCGTCGATCGATGTGGGGGTTTGAACATCGATCGATAGTCATCATCCAATGAGAACCCCCGATACTCATGGCACTCTCTACTTCAAAGTGGTCCTCATAAAGTCTTTCATGCTTCGCCACTTGCCAGAAATCGTATGGTATTCAAGTGGTGTCTCATTACCTCTTCCTCTCTCCCTTTTACTAAAGCTTCATGCCTCCTAATAGCCTCTCTTGTCTGAATCACTTGTGTCTCCAATTTCTTCATATGAGTGCTCAAGGTGTCAAACTTTGCATTTAGACTATTGTAGGCAGCATCTATATTTCCATTAAAATACACAATAAACTTTTGCTGACATTATAAAACCGAATCAAGCATTGCTTCAATCTTGCACTCCTTAGTAGGGGGTGGTGTATTCTGATAGGAAGAGTTTCCAGAGCTCGTGTTGTTGCTGTAGTTGATGTTGTTGTAGGGCTTTTGGTACTGTAAATTCTGGTTGTATTTGCTTCTTTGACTGTTGCCATAGAAGTTCATGTTTCCACTCTTGTTTTCAGACCTCTGGAATCCAGTGCCACTGATAAAATTCACATCCTCCTATACATATCTCTCCTCATCAATCTCTACAGCTTCTACATCTTCTGCAAAGCTAACTTGCTTCTTAAGAAGCCTATGAAAACTATCCAGTTTGGCTCTCACATCGTCCATCTGCTCCTTTCCAAGGGCATATGCCAATGTTTTCCTCTCGTAATCAGTGTTCTTGGTGTTGTTGCTAGATGCCAAGTTCTCTATAAGTCTCACAACCTCTTCTGGATTTCTGGTGTTGAAGTTTCCTTCACTAGCTGTGTCTGGAGTTGTCTGATATGCCAGATCTAAACCTCTGAAGAAAGTTCTAAGCAGCTCAACTTGGTTGAATCCATGGTGTGGACAATCTCTCTGATAAGACCTGAAGTGAACCCAACAGTTCCTTAAAGACTCTGTAGGCTCATGCGCGAATGTAGCAATCTTGCTCCTTAAACCCTCTACGTGCGCCTCATCAAAGAAATTACGCAGGAATACGTTTTTGATATCTGCCCAGGATGTAAGAGATCTTGGTGGTAACTGTTTAATCCATTGCAAAGCTTCTCCAGTAAGAGAGTACTTGAAGAGCTTGCAAAGTAGGTAGTCAGCAGGGACTCTAATGGCTTTAATAGCATAAATAAGATCCTCGAACCTCTCCAGGTGGTCCATATGATGCTCATGGGATGTCCCACTGTAGGGTGTCTGTCCCACGAGTGTTTAGTATTGAGGATTCACCTCAAAATCAACCCTCTGTATGTCTGGAAGATGAATAGCAAATATGTTGGCGTAGAATTGATTTGGACGGTTATAGTTAGCCAATGATTTGTTACGAGTAGCTTCTTCTGCAGCTTGAGCAGCTTTAATTTTTTAGATCAGGGATTGCAACCCCTCTGATTGTCTACACTATGGCCTGCTACATTGCGCATCTGACCTTCCTGGTCACACAGGTTCCCATTCTTGTCTTGCATAAGAATCATAGTCACAACCATGCCTCGCAGCTCAGTATCGATTGATGCGCTATGTGAAATATCGGTCGGTATCTGAGAAGTATCGGTCGATGTGAGTGAGTTAGTGTTGGTCGGCGGTTGCTGAAACTCGGTATACGGTTGTTGATCAGAAACGGTCGATGCACTAGTAGTGGCGTCGACCGATGTATAACGTTTCTCTTTGCGGATTTAATGTTCCAAAGATGCGGGATCAGTAGACAGCAGTGTTTTGTTCTTGTTGCGTCTTTTTATACTGGGCATGTACCTGAAAAGCCAAGAAATAAAAAAATTTATCAGTTTCAGACAGTAAGTAAAAACCTAGACTTAAAAAAAATCTAATGGCGATCAAAGTTCCCTGGTAATGGCGCCAAATTTTGATAGCTTGCTCAAATTACCCTAGAGCAACAATTACTCTCATCAAATGAGGTCAAGTTTTAGTACTTAGGTATCAAACCCACAAGGAGTTGGGGCACACACTAGATCTTATTAAACTAAGTTAGATTAAAGATTGAAAGACTGTAAATTACAAGTAAACTAAAGTTGTGATGATGAAGGCGCTAGACTTAGGGTTTTTATTCAGGTAATCAGGATTATAATGATATATATGCTATATAAGCTGCTTGCATGATATTAAAGAACTCAACAATAACAATAACAATAACAATAACAATAACAATAACAATAACAATAACAATAACCGATCAACTTTCGTCTTCTAGGTTATCTATTACTAGATCCAAGATCTCTAATTTTCGTTGTAAGAATCTAGGAAAACATTGATCGATGTCTCTATAGGAGAATCACCCGATATGTATTTCGTCGTGTCGATCGATATCTCTACAGGAGAATTGATTGATACGCTTCTAGTAAGCTTTTAGCGCGGATCGATAACGTGTTCACTATACTTACTAGAATAGCTGTCGTTTATTTTTAGCAATCCTAACTTAGAGAAGATATATCAGTAAACAAATCTACTAAGTCAATTTCAGGTTAGCTAAACCTAAACAAGCATTAGACCATCTCCAATGTATTCTCCTATTTCTATCTCTAAAATAGAGATGTGTTTCTCTCCAATGTATTTCTTTATTTTTACCTCTAAAAGGAATATTCTCAAAAGATTCTATTTTTATTTTACAACAAGTACTTTTTATTTTTGAAGGTTGCAAATCAACCCTATTTGATTTTAATTTTATAAGATTTTCATACAATTTTAACTTTGTTTAAACAAAAGTTTCATTACAAAAATTGTTAGATAAATAAAAAGTGTGATTTTATGTTTATAAAAACTGTATTTTCTTATAAAAATAATTGTTTTGGATATAATTATAAAAGTTTAAAAATTAAAGTACAGTTTTGAAAATAAAAAAAAAGTATACCTCTATTATAGAGGTGGATATAGCAATGGGTTGGATCATTTTTTACTCTATTATAGCATTTGGAGGAGAATATAGCAATGGGTTGGAGATGCTCTTAAGAACAATCTTCAAACATGAATATCACAACTCAAGAAACAAGGTAATAACTGAGACATAACTAAGCAAAACATCATAAACATTAAATAAAACTGCATAGATAGAATACATATATAATAATGGAGTTTCAATCACAAATCTCTCTGGATCTTCTCTCCAACACTAAAAATCCTAGAAAACATTTTGCTGTGAAAATAAGAATATAAGAAAGCTCTCTTTGTCTCAAACAATTTGGCAAAGTATAAATATTAGGTTAAAACTCGTCAAGGGCAGTTTGATAATTAGAGGAATCTTGGGCTTCAAGTCGGTTGTGACCAAACTGGGGTTCTGCGTGCTTGCCATCGTTCGATGTTACAGAGTGTGCATCTATCGACATGTATCTCTATGTGTTGACCTCAATTGCTGGTTGATATAGTTATATCGGGTGAAATCTCTAAAATGCTCTAAAATACTCTAAAATCACCATCTTCTCTCCAATCACTCTTGAACATGTAAATATGCTATCTAAATTCTAAAACATAATAAATCTATCCTAAAACTTGTATATACCATGACTAAAATCAGGTAAACTACATGGTATATCAACAATATCTTCATCAACCATGATAATGTGCTTAAAACAAGTTGTTTTGGAGATGATGAACTAGATGGAGACTAAGTCAAGCGATGTCTTTTTCTTAATTATTTTGGTATTGGATTTGAATTTTTGGTTCTTTAATGTTATTGGGAGTACTCTTTTTTCATTGTATCTGCTTTGAAGAATAATTTATTGAATTTAATTTTTTGCTATATGCTACTTTTTATTACATATTGGTTTTATGCAATATGGGTCTTTTTAGACTTTTAAAAATATATTTAATAAAATATAAAGCCCAAAATATCGTCGTTCGGTTTTCTCTTACGAACATAGAAATATATTATGGCCCATATTATATTAGACAAGTATTAAGAGTTTATTGTTCACTGAAACGACAAAACAAATGAGACTGTTTTATATATTAGACTCTTCATTGATACTTTTCTACAAACCCTAATATCGTCTTCTTCTTCATTTCCGTCTCTCCAAATCCCGGTAGCGTAAGTTATTTTTTTTGTATTTTCTTGAACAATACAAGTGATATACCATGAATTTCACCCGTTTTTAGCCATGGTATATGAGAGTTTTCAATCATATTTACTACGTTTTCAAAGTATTTTAGAGTATTTTCAGGCACACGTACCTAATTGAAGAAAGCAATACTTTTGAGGCATTTTTGGAGTATTCTCACAAATGAGGAATCGACCGATAGGAATCATGTGAGATCGGACGATTAGAGTCAATTACAATCGATCGACATATATCGAAGAGTGTCGATCGACATTAAGCCATTCGATGGATTAAAATTTAGAAGATTTTCAAGTATCACAAAGTATGCTATTTACACACTAAGTTCCTGGCCGCCTGTTAGGCTTTATATACTAGGGTTTTGTATCATTTTAGAGGCAGACTTGCCTAGAGACCTAGTGGAGAAGAGAGGCAATTTGGCTACATTGGGAGAAGAGTTAGAGTTGTGGAGATATATCTGAGATTACAAAACAGAGAAGATCTTGAACTCCCTTTTTATCTTACTCATTACTCTTTGTGTTCCTTATTTCATATTAAGTTTTATTCGAACCATCATGATTTTGTCTCTCATAAATATGTCTGAGTAAACCTAATTGTTAGATTTAGGTTTCTCATAAGGGTGAATCATGTGATGAGATTGTGACAATTGTTAGGGTGATTAAATTAGTTCTTTCACTTTAGTTACTCTTAACACTAGATTTAGGATTGATCACCCTTAAATCTAGATCTTAGGATTGAAGAGATAACCAATTGTATACTCTTAATTCCCTGAAATAAACTAAAGTGATCTAACTGACTAGACACATGCAAAAAGTGGTCTAGATCATTAGAGAACGTTTTCAACCAAATCGATAATGCTTGCTAGAATTACCATCGATCGATACAACCACCGTTGTAGCGATCGATTGTTTGAAAGGTGTATCGATCGATCAGACGAAATTCGTATCGATCGACTCTTTTCCGAGATCAACAAACGACAGTTGAGATCCGGGATCTAGTCAAAGGAGACCCTACTGGTCGTACCAATTGTTTGAGTTCAAAGGACTAAAGCCCTAATGTCACCTTCAAACTGCATAAATTCATACCTGAGAAATACCTGAATCTAGCTATTTTCCTCATTAAGAAACAACCTTCATTTCAGTTACTGAACAACTTCCTTGTTCACTTTATTATTTACTGCTTTAAAACATATAAAACCTTAAGTCTATCTTCATCTCTAATTAATTGAACCTTCAAGTAATCCTAGAGTCCTTGTGGATTCGATCCCTAAGTACTACATCTGAACCTCTTATTTGAGAGAGTAATTCACTTTTTAGGGTAATTTGAGTGATATCAAATTTGGCGCCGTTGCCGGAGACTCTTTCTTATTACTTCTAGATTTAATTTAGGATTTAGCATAGACTTTATTACTTTTGCTAATTTTTCTATTCTTTTGTTTTACACCACAAAGTATGGAGAAAACAGATGTCTGCCAAGCATCGATCGACACGGAACATTGTCAATCGAGCGACGCAGATACAGAAGAATCGATAATTTCATCCGAAACCTTATCGATCGATACCGCCCAGCCGGAAGCAGGTAAGTACCCTCTTACCGATGCTGATAATGAGAAAGTAGTCCAAACTGAACCAATAGGTCAATCAAGCAACATTTCTAGCCAAACTAATGAAAAACAGGGGACTGAAATCCCTGTTAAGTCAAACTCTACCTTAAACATAGGTAAAGAAATTAAATTGCCCTTGCAAGACTACTTAAACCCCGATAGGACCTATTCCAACAGATCCGCTATTAGAGTATCTGACGACGTCACCACGAAAACCAAGTTTAATGTTGATTACTATAATATGGTGCGTCGAAACCTTTTTAAAAGATCTTCTTTAGAACATCCACAAGACCACATCGAAGGTCTAGAGGAATTAATTCCAGACGAATACAGTCGTTGTAGACTTTATCCATATTCACTAGAAGGGGAAGCCTTAAGATGGTTAAACTGTCTACCAAACGGATCCCTGACTATCTGGAAAGAGATTAGAAATGTCTTCCTTAAGCAATTCTTCGACGATACTCGTTACTGGGAAGTGAGGAGGCGAATCTCTACCTTCCGTCAAAATCCTCAGGAATCATTCAAAAACGCATGGGGAAGATTCAAGAGTTATGAACTCGAATGCCCCCACCATGGTTATCCAGAACCACAATTTCTTAAGATCTTTTACAAAGGTGTTATTCTGAACTATAAGACAACGCTTGATACAGCAAGCGAAGGGAATTTCGTTACTAGAGATCCTATGGAAACAAGATGCTTAATCGAAAACATGGCAACAGGAAGATCTTATGAAGAGATGAATTAAGAAAAAGAAAAAGCTATAAACTCGATAGAAAATACTGAGTTAGCTGAGATAAAAAATTCTATAAATTCGCTTCACTCCCTTCTAACAGATCGAAACCCGCCTAACATGTGCCAATACTACAATAAAACTCCTCCTATATCAGAAGATGAGCTCGACTTTACAGAAGAGTTAGATACTACTGATCCTCATTCTGTGTTTAACGTCGATAGCTTTACACGAGACTATGAAATCTGTGTGCAGTCTCATACTGGGAGAGAGAAGTACAACCTAAAACAAGCTCTTACAGGAAACCATAAAATGAAATCCGAATTTAATGGGAAAATAAAGATCGTTTACGGTAAACTAAATCAGAAGATGGATTCATTAATTGAACACCTACGGGGAATGGAAGACCAAATTGCTAACCTTGCAACTACTCTAAAAAGAGAGACAGGTAGTCTTCCTGGAAGGACCGATGCTAACTCTGGGGCAAAACGCCAGGCATATGCCGTGATGTTGCGAAGCGGTAAACACCTTGAAACAAATGCCAGAGACGATGCCAGCAATAAAAAAATCATCGATAACGCAGGAAAAAGCAATTCCAACCCCATAAAGCTTCTTGACAATGATTCTGAGTCAGAAACATCCGAACAAAGGAGGAACTCTTCAAATAAAAAGGATTAGGGAAGAACTGTAGACTTAGAAAAAGAGAATCATAATGCCGAGATCGAAGTCGATCGTCTAGACGAACCAAATATCGATCGATCCTCTGGGAAGGAAAACGATCGACCGTCTTGCGGCACTAACGATTGCAATGCACAATCTACCGGAACTGAAAGAGTCTATAGAACTCCACCCCCATTTCCTCCAAACAAACCGCAAACTAAGAAGGCATTGGAACATGCAATTTGCAAAAAGGCCTTTGATAAAATCACTTTCGAGATGCCTCTCAGTGACGCCATTAAGATAGCCCCCTCGGTGAAGAAGTACGTAAAAGATATGATATCCTCGAGTGGAGAACAAAGCGTTATGATGGTGTCAGAGGAAGTAAGTGCGATGATACAAGGAGAAACTTCAATCAAAAGGACTGACCCTGGTAGTTTTGTCCTAGATTGCAAGATACAAAACACACGTTTTCCTCGATCTCTTTGTGATCTTGGTTCTAGTGTAAACCTCATGCCATACTCTGTGGCAGTTTCATTAGGTTATAATGAATTCGTTCCAACGCCAATCACACTAGTTCTAGCTGATTGTTCTATTAGGGTACCTGAGGGAATCCTCGTAGATGTACCAATCAAAATTGATGATTGCTTCATACCAACAGATTTCGTTGTACTAAAGTATAAACAAGGTCCGAAAGACCCCTTATATTGGGTCGGTCCTTTTTGGCTACAGCAGGAGCAATCATAGATGTTAAAGGAGGAAAGATTAACTTAAATGTCGGAGATATATCAATGAACTTCGACATGGAAAAGCTAGTCAAATGTCCTCTGATAGACGATCATGCCTTTTACCCAGAAGAAGTTTCTGAGCTAGAAAAAGAATAACTTATGGATGTACAGTATGTGCTGATAATTTACCAGAAGACACATTCACTCCTGATTAGCAAGAAATTCTGAACGTAGATAGCAGAACAGAAGATTATGTGAACCTTATGGACGCAAGTATCAGAATGGCAAATGAAGAAAATGATGATTCTGAAATCATTATGGATCAACACCTTAGGGAAACTATTGATCGATCATCTTCTTCATCGACCAACTGGACTAAAGAAAAAGCACCCAAGGTTGAACTAAAACCACTTCCAGCTCGCCATAAATATGCATTCATTTGCGATAAATCAAATCATGTCATTGTTAATGCCAATCTCACGAATGGAGAGCTTGCACTCCTTTTAAACAAACTGCGTAAGTATCGGAGAACGATCGGGTATTCTCTCGATGATATTCCCGGAATAGCTCCTGACCTTTGCATGCACCGTATCCACCTCGAAGAAGATGCAAAAACATCTATAGAACAGCAAAGGAGACTTAACCCAAACCTAAAAGAGGTACTGAAAAAGGAAATAATTAAACTTCTGGATGCTGGAGTTATATATCCTATCTCAGACAGTAAATGGGTAAGCCCTGTACATGTTGTACCAAAGAAAGGTGGGATCACAGTGGTTAAAAATGATAAAGATGAACTTATCCCTACACGCACTGTCACTGGACATCGAATGTATATTGATTACAGGAAACTGAATGCTGCTACTAGGAAAGACCATTTTCCCTTACCTTTCATCGATCAAATGCTAGAAAGACTGGCCAACCATAAATATTATTGTTTTCTTGACGGATATTCGGGATTTTTCCAGATATCGATACATCCTGAAGATTAGGAAAATACAATTTTTACTTGTCCTTACGGAACATTTGCATATCGCAGAATGCCATTTGGACTATGTAACGCACCAGCCACTTTCCAACGTTGCATGATGTCAATATTCACAGACATGATCGAAGATTTCATGGAAGTCTTTATGGACGATTTTTCGGTTTACGGATCGAGCATTAAGGATTGCCTAGACAACTTGTGCAAGGTATTGGAAAGATGCGAAGAAAAGAATCTTGTCCTAAATTGGGAAAAATGTCATTTCATGGTAAACGATGGTATAGTCCTTAGACATAAAGTTTATGCAGCTGGAATAGAAGTAGACAGGACCAAAATTAAAGTAATGACTGGTCTGCCGTCACCCACAAACGTTAGAGACATAAGGAGTTTCCTTGGGCATGCCGGATTTTACAGACGATTCATACAAGATTTCAGTAAGATTGCTAGACCTCTGAACAATCTTTTATGCAAAGAGGTTAAATTCGATTATACACCAGAATGCAAAGAAGCTTTCGAAGCGCTGAAAAAGTCTCTTATGACTGCCCCAGTCGTACAACCCCCGGATTGGAATCTCCCTTTCGAGATTATGTGCGATGCGAGTGATTTCGCAGTTGGAGCGGTTCTAGGACAACGAAAAGATAAGAAACTGCACGTTATCTACTATGCAAGTCGCACACTCGACGAAGCGCAACGGAATTACTCTACCACAGAAAAAGAGCTACTAGCAGTAGTTTATGCTTTCGAAAAATTCCACCAGTACTTAGTTGGAGCACATGTTATAGTCCACACTGATCATGCTGCTTGTTGGGGTCAAAAACGGTTATCTCGAAATCAACGGCTAAAAATATTTATCATGCGCGGACTTTCCATAAAACAAGCGTCGAAAGCAAAACAAGTCGTACAGCTTAAAAAACATATGTTAAAGTCGATCGTTCTTGTTTTACACGATAAACTTTACGAGAAAACCAACTCAGATTTAGTCGTAAAACTTCGATGATACAATCAAGAAGAACCGAGAGACATTAGGTCCGTAGCTGAGATGACACGAACATACGAAAGTATACGGAAGAAACGGGAAGTGATCTAAGTTTGGATAGGCCGAACGACAAGGAATCCGCCTTGAAACTTCTAAGAGCCCGTTCTCTCAAACCGTGAGGACCCAGAGAACGATCAAGATATCAAATCGAAGCCCTCGTCGAGACACACGTGCTGGTCCTGGCCGCCGGCGGCTAGCCCCCGTGCTGGTCCTGGCCGCCGGGCGGCTAGCCCCTGTGCTGGTCCTGGCCGCCGGGAAACTTCAAAGAGCCCGTTCTCTCAAACCGTGAGGACCCAGAAAACGATCAACATATCAAATCGAAGCCCTCGTCGAGACGCACGTGCTGGTCCGTAGCCGCCGGGCGGCTAGCGCCGTGCTGGCCGTGGCCGCCGGCGGCTAGCGCCCGTGCTGGCCGTGGTCGCCGGGCGGCTAACCCCGTGCTGGCTCGGGTCTTCGGACAACAATCTCCGGTATACAAGTCCCCGGCCATCGGAAGTCTGTACTTCGAGTCTTTCCCAAGTCCTCGCAGGACGAATCATTGAGATTCCGCGTACGAAACTCCGCTTCTTACTCCAATCTAGGACCGTCGGAAAAACTTCGGGAACTCGTAAGATATCGACGGGAAGAAAGATCTTAAATTCTTCGTACGAAACAGCGATGGTTATCTTAAGACACCACTCGTCTCAACTCTACGAACGAATGAAGAACCTCCGAAGAAATCGTAGAAAACAACGGAAGTCCCAGAGACGGTCCGAAAGGGACCAAACACGATCGGACAGTCCGTTTACGATTATCTGAGGTAGATACGACGATTTACGTTTATCTTTACATAACAAGATAAATGCTAAATTTTCGGAAGGATAAATGTCAAGTTTCCCGAAGATAAATGTCAAGTTTCCCGATAAAAATGGAGGCCGACGAAAATGGAAAGAAGCCCGCCTTGCGGCCCAGAAGGAGAATAGACCGTCATAAGAAGGAGTATATAAAGGAGCTTTGGGAGAGGAAGAAAAGGAGAGCGAAAATCATTAAGAGAGAGAGCTCCTGTTAGGTTAAGAGCTTAGAATTTAGGCGGTAGACTAGCAAGGTAGGACCTAGAACGTCCGGCCGCCTCTCGTCCTATTTTCATCTTGTCCGCAGGCTCCTGTCTCTCTCGGAAGGATCTAACAATCCTTTTACTTAGAGTTCCGCACATAGAAACCCTAGGCATTATTCTCGACATGCCCGTTTCTATGACTAACGCTCGTACTAGACGAACTCCGCCAGGTAGTTCGATCTCTTGTTCAAACCCTTCCAACTGAACTACGTCCGACTTGATCCTCGAAAGGGGTACGTAGGCAGCCTTCCTTAAGGTCCAGTCCCAAATCTCAATAAAACCTTTCCGCATTTATTTGATCACTTGTCGTTGGTTGTCGCAGAGAATCCGGACCTTCAGGGAAAGTTAGGTTTACTTAGCTTTCCTCCGTTTTACTTAATCAAAATCGACAGTGCGAATTTCGGTTCCCACAGTTTGGCGCTAGAAGGAGGGGGGACGGATTACTCTTACTCTTACGGCCGCAAAACGCTTGATCAAAGCAATGTCTGGAAATATGAAAGACAACTTCACAGCTCACATCGACGCTGGTAAAACAACTTCAGCAGTGACTGCTTCTACGACCAACGCTTATGCAAACAGTTATCTAAGATTATCATCTTACGAACAAACGTCCCAAGAACGGACCATCCCAACCAAGTTCGGGTCCTATCAACCATGCACCCCCGTCCAAATTCCTGCAACACGGTCCTCGGGTCCATGGACACAACCCCCCTCGTTTGGGATTATCGAAGAAAGACCTCGGGAAAATATTAAGTTTGAGATTAATCATCTCGAGATCAACGGATAGAAACGTTTTCTACACGAGGAAAAACCTACGGAAAACTAAAAAACGCAAAAACACGCACAAACCGAAGGAACAGAGCAGCCGACTCCGGTCGCGGCCGTGGCCGCCAGGCGGCTAGCCCCCGCGCTGGCCGTGGCCGCCGGCGGCTAGCGCCCGTGCTGGCCGTGGCCGTCGGGCGGCTAGCCCCGTGCTGGCCGTGGCCGCCGGCGGCTAGCGCCCGTGCTGGCCGTGGCCGCCGGGCGGCTAGCCCCGTGCTGGCCGTGGCCGTCGACGGCTAGCGCCCGTGCTGGCCGTGGTCGCCGGGCGGCTAACCCTGTGCTGGCCGTGGCCGCCGGCGGCTAGCGCCCGTGCTGGCCGTGGCCGCCGGGCGGCTAGCCCCGTGCTGGCTCGGGTCGTCGGGCGGCTAGTCTTCGTGCGTAAGTTCTAGGCCTCCGGGTCGCCAGAAATCCGTGTTTTGCAACTTTCCGAGATCCCGCAAACAAAACTCCTTTTCTTGCTCCAAGATTTCGGAGAACCCATAAGACGTCAACGGACGGAAAGACTCCGTATAAAACGGCTATGGTTAGCTTGAACACCAGTTGCCTTAACTATACGGGGAATTGAAATCCTTTCGGAAAAACCAGCGTCACATCAACGGCTTTTTCTAAAGAAAAATCGTAAAAACGTCTAAGTCCCAAGACAGCCCAAAAGGGGCCCGAATCACGGCTAAACGATCCACATACGATTTTAGGTAGGATCGAGCCCAAGGCTGATATGACGGTCTGATTACCGAGTAGAGTTTTGACTGGAAATGTTTTTTAGAATTTCCCGGAAAAATAAAGACTTGTTCTCCTGGAAATCGCGGAGAAACCCCAGATTACTTATGAAACAGAAAGCACGACTGATCGGGTTACCAATCAGCGTTTCTAATGCTAAAATTCGATAACATTTTACGGAACACCTTTCGTAAAATAAATTCTCGAAAATATTTCAAGAGACAGCTTTTGCATGATTAAACTCGACAACATTTTACAAAACAGTTTCCATAAAATTAACTCGACAACATTTTGTGAAATAACTCTCGTAAAATAAAAGGTCAACAACGTTCTAAGAAACAATTCCTTGCTGGGATCATGATGAAATCAATGTCCAAAAGTCTCGGAAAAGCAATTAAAGAAACCTCGAGAGACTAAGTGTCGATCGAGAAACCTTTAAAAAAATGAGAAAAACAGGCAGGTCCCGCGAGGAAGCACAGTCCCGGACGGCTAGCACGCCCGCGCTGTCCCTAGGCGCCGGGCGGCTAGCACGCCCGTGCTGCCTCTAGGCGCCGGACGGCTAACGCGCCCGTGCTGCGCTGGTCGCCGGGCAACAAAACATTCGTCAAGCAAGGCCAATCCTCGTAAAGATTGACCCAAATATTATCCAAACTAATTTTACGAAACAATTTCCGTAAAATTAACTCGACAGCATTTTGTTGAATAACTCTCGTTAAATAAAAGCTCGGCAATATTTTACGAAACATCATTCGTGAAGTATATCGTAAGCTTCTTGACCTGACCAGTTCGCTCATAGCTTGACGAAACAAGAAGACCCACTAAAGTGACATCTTGCCATTCGTTTTCACTTGACTACCCACCTTAGCCTTCTTCGAGTTTCGCCTACTTCTCCTCCCTTTGCTTCAACGATTCTGCACTATTCCTTCATGTTTCATCAAAAATCGATTCTCGATTCAGTGTCAGACTTTTCGAAGACCTTTGACAATGAAACGGTAGAAGACAAAGAGGAACGGACATGAGGCAATCTCGAGTAATCAATGAGACTAAGGTACGTCCGACTTAGAAAATTTTATCAAGGTTTTAATTTTTTCGTAGGAAAGGAATGGGAACGTCTTGTACACTGCCGTAAAATTTAGGGAACTTAGAACCTAGGTGGATAGTCTAGCAAGATAAGTCTTAGGCATTTTCTTCCAGTTTCGTTCTATTGTTCCTTGACTGTCTAGGCAGAACGCGCAAACCGATCTAATCTCTCGAAAAACTGAGAAACGATCGCCGCGCATCCTTGGCATACTCTTTCCGCTTCCGTGAGACTAATGGCACGACGGTGAGCTACAAAATTAACGAAATAACCTTCGGTAAAACTTCATGAGTAACCCGAAGCAACTTTCGCCGAAAAACAAAATCAAAGCGGAAACATTTCCCGTGTAAACCACGGAAACAAGACTACTTTGACTATCTGCGATTTTCTATCTTCATGAAACCGGTCATCCATTACTTTCGTATAAACATGTTACACAAAACAGCATAAGGAAAACCAAGATCGGTCTCATGCAAAACGACATCGCAATACGGAAAATTACGTCCAAGCGGGAAATAACCCAAAACTGAATCCGAATGTGTTCTTCGTCGATTCCTTAAACTTTATTTCCTCGGATAAAATGAAACAATTTTCATGCGACCAAAGGAAACTTTATACGAAGCATCTATCGTATAACTGAAACCTAAAGTGGAAAATCGTTTCGAAAAGCCATCACCCATAACTTGGAAAACTCCGCTATGATTGGCATGTCTATCTCGACGAACTCTATTCGGCCCTCGGCCAACTACGTCTTTCCATAAAGTCCGGACCTGAATTCGGCATCACCATTAAGGACAATCGTGAACCAATATGACCTTAATGCGAAAGGATCGCGGTCTGATCGTTTACCAACTCCTTGGTTAAACGGCTGAACACAGCCTTCACGCCAAGACAAAACAGATGAACGATCGCCGCTCCAATCACTTAAGGGCCAAACGATAATCCACGATTTGTCATAAAACGCCAAGTGACCATTACGCGAGCAACTCTGTCGCATAGCCCAAAAGCGGAAATCATGCGATAATTTCTCGTAATAAAATCAGTCCTAACAGCCATATGGTTAACGGAAAAATTTGAACTTAACATCGACTGATTAAGTTCTATATGCTTTGTAAACAAAGCATGAAAAGAAACACTCGTGACAAAGCTCCAAGAGTTATACGAGTCGTCCTTAAAATCCCGGAAGGCCAACACTTCGCGAAGCAAAGCGAAGGTAGACACTTCTCCCTGGGTCAAATATACGCGACCCCTGGTCCTAATTCCTCGATCAAAATTTTATAACTTGCACGTCCAAACTGAAACAACAGTTTCTGACTACGGACATTCGCAAAACATCTCCAAGCCCGCGAACATTTGAAATGCGGCACAAGGGAAAATTAACTCGTACACATTTGAAATGTGTATGCTTGTATAATCCCACGTTTTTTTTTGAAGAAACCGGATTTTTGAAACTCTTTACAAACACAGAAACCGAATTTTCGAAACTCTTCGCAAACAAACTCGCCAATCGCTAAACGGCCTCAACAATGGATCCAGTATCCACCAAATAAATCATAAACTATCGCCCGGAAACATTCCACGATTTCTAAAAGCCCATAGTCCTTTATGGCATAAGAAAAACAAACTTCAAAGCATTGCGAGACGTCGCTTCGTGCCTGAACATTCGTTTTTCGATTAAAACCTTCATACGCCTTCTAAACGGCATCATATCGTTGTTGCTGATCACAACAAACGAACTCTAACGTCCTAAACAGACAAGCCACCTAAGGGTAGGCTCTTTTACATCCGACAAGGATCCCATAGCGCGCTATACAAAAAATCCAAATTTGGTTCAGCACTTCGTAAAGGAAGTAGCTCGATTCGTGCCCATACAAATCATATAAGCCGATACCACTTCGCGGATTTTAAAACGGTACGAATCAGGTTAAAATAACAAACAGGCAAAACGAAAGCCGATTTGTCATCGCACAGCCTCAGTCTGAGAGTAAACCTAGGTCTTGCCCTAAACCCAGCCTTGCTGGTATCTTAACATCTCATAGGCAAAGCGTCAACGACGCGAGATCCCAAAACTTGTCTCTTCACTCAAGTCTGTACGTTTTCATGAATTTTCGCGTAAATCGTAAACCGCAGGAAAATCTCGCTTTGTACAAACGACGGATACGGTGATCATCAGGGAGGCAGGAATGAGACGACAACTCACACCCTGTCCCTCTAACTTCGATAGACAGAAGTTCTGAAAACGCAACATTAATATTTTATAAAGATTGAGCCGCAGAGTTCAACAGATGCCCTGAAAAAGGCCGGGATTCGAAGCCACCAACAGTCAGTCCCGCAAATACACATCATGGCCTCTTAACGGCCGAAACACAATCAAAATAAAAATCTCTAAAGGGATTGATAAACCTAGATGCTCCCTGGAGCATCACCTTCATCCTCAAAACTCACCCAAAGTAGGAACGGTCTCACCGTCGCCTCCATTGGTCGCACCACCGCTGCATGTCTCATATGCGCCGGCTTCGCGATCCTTGACTGCGTGGTCCTGGTCCTCCGAACCCTCCGAATGCAGGACAAGGGTGCACACGGATTTCAGACCAGCAAGAATCGAGTCGAAGTTAAGCAACGAACTCACGGTCTTCCCGACGTCACGTTCGAGATCGCCAATCAAAGGTGATGTGGATTTCCGCAATAAAATACTCTTAGCCAAAAATTTCGATTTTCAACTCATAATCTTCCGCCCGCAAGATCGTTTCCGCGTCTTACAGGCTGGGGGCTAACTGTTGGGGTCAAAAACGGTTATCTTGAAATCAACGGCTAAAAATATTTATCATGCGCGGACTTTCCATAAAACAAGCGTCGAAAGCAAAACAAGTCGTACAGCTTAAAAACATATGTTAAAGTCGATCGTTCTTGTTTTACACGATAAACTTTACGAGAAAAACCAACTCAGATTTAGTCGTAAAACTTCGATGATACAATCAAGAAGAACCGAGAGACATTAGGTCCGTAGCTGAGATGACACGACCATACGAAAGTATACGGAAGAAACGGGAAGTGATCTAAGTTTGGATAGGCCGAACGACAAGGAATCCGCCTTGAAACTTCTAAGAGCCCGTTCTCTCAAACCGTGAGGACCCAGAGAACGATCAAGATATCAAATCGAAGCCCTCGTCGAGACACACGTGCTGGTCCTGGCCGCCGCCGGCTAGCCCCCGTGCTGGTCCTGGCCGCCGGGCGGCTAGCCCCCGTGCTGGTCCTGGCCGCCGGGAAACTTCAAAGAGCCCGTTCTCTCAAACCGTGAGGACCCAGAAAACGATCAACATATCAAATCGAAGCCCTCGTCGAGACGCACGTGCTGGTCCGTAGCCGCCGGGCGGCTAGCCCCCGTGCTGGCCGTGGCCGCCGGCGGCTAGCCCCCGTAGTGGCCATGGCCGCCGGGCGGCTAGCCCCGTGCTGGCCATGGCCGCCGGCGGCTAGCGCCCGTGCTGGCCGTGGTCGCCGGGCGGCTAGCCCCGTGCTGGCCGTGGCCGCCGCCGGCTAGCGCCCGTGCTGGCCGTGGTCGCCGGGCGGCTAGCCCCGTGCTGGCCGTGGCCGCCGGCGGCTAGCGCCCGTGCTGGCCGTGGTCGCCGAGCGGCTAGCCCCGTGCTGGCTCGGGTCTTCGAACAACAATCTCCGGTATACAAGTCCCCGGCCATCGGAAGTCTGTACTTCGAGTCTTTCCCAAGTCCTCGCAGGACGAATCATTTAGATTCCGCGTACGAAACTCCGCTTCTTACTCCAATCTAGGACCGTCGGAAAAACTTCGGGAACTCGTAAGATATCGACGGGAAGAAAGATCTTAAATTCTTCGTACGAAACAGCGATGGTTATCTTAAGACACCACTCGTCTCAACTCTACGAACGAATGAAGAACCTCCGAAGAAATCGTAGAAAACAACGGAAGTCCCAGAGACGGCCCGAAAGGGACCAAACACGATCGGACAGTCCGTTTACGATTATCTGAGGTAGATACGACGATTTACGTTTATCTTTACATAACAAGATAAATGCTAAATTTTCGGAAGGATAAATGTCAAGTTTCCCGAAGATAAATGTCAAGTTTCCCGATAAAAATGGAGGCCGACGAAAATGGAAAGAAGCCCGCCTTGCGGCCCAGAAGGAGAATAGACCGTCATAAGAAGGAGTATATAAAGGAGCTTTGGGAGAGGAAGAAAAGGAGAGCGAAAATCATTAAGAGAGAGAGCTCCTGTTAGGTTAAGAGCTTAGAATTTAGGCGGTAGACTAGCAAGGTAGGACCTAGAACGTCCGGCCGCCTCTCGTCCTATTTTCATCTTGTCCGCAGGCCCCTGTCTCTCTCGGAAGGATCTAACAATCCTTTTACTTAGAGTTCCGCACATAGAAACCCTAGGCATTATTCTCGACATGCCCGTTTCTATGACTAACGCTCATACTAGACGAACTCCGCCAGGCAGTTCGATCTCTTGTTCAAACCCTTCCAACTGAACTACGTCCGACTTGATCCTCGAAAGGGGTACGTAGACAGCCTTCCTTAAGGTCCAGTCCCAAATCTCAATAAAACCTTTCCGTATTTATTTGATCACTTGTCGTTGGTTGTCGCAGAGAATCCGGACCTTCAGGGAAAGTTAGGTTTACTTAGCTTTCCTCCGTTTTACTTAATCAAAATCGACAGTGCGAATTTCGGTTCCCACACTGCTATCAAATATTTAATGCAGAAGAAAGATGCTAAACCAAGACTCATAAGATGGATCTTACTACTCCAAGAATTGATATTGAGATCAAAGATAAAAGAGGAGTAGACAATGGAGTCGCTGATCATCTTTCCAGAATTCGAATTGAGGATAAAGTTCCTATAGATGATTACTTCCCTACAGAGAATATCGCTCTTTTGGACACGTCGTTCATAGGCCACATATTGCTCATATCTGACGGATTATTGGATGAATCTAATGACGAATTGTCAACCGACACTACTGATGCAGGATCAATCGTATCCATCAGCAACAGAAAATCAACAGAACATCAACAGAACTTATTGACATACCAGTTAAGGTTGCCTGTAATGCCTTGAATCATAACATATCCGATGTCTCTCTACAAGAAAAAATGCGATTGGACGGAACATCAAGATCGACCCTGGTATGCCGATATAGTTAACTATCTAGCCGCTGATTCTGAACCAAAAAAATTTAAAAGGTTCTGAAAGAAAAAAATTCTTTCATGAAGTTCGAAGATACCATTGGGACGAGCCCTATCTCTACAAGCACTGTTCTGACGGCATATATATAATGACGAATTGTCAACCGACACTACTGATGCAGGATCAATCGTATCCATCAGCAACAGAAAATCAACAGAACATCAACAGAACTTATTGACATACCAGTTAAGGTTGCCTGTAATGCCTTGAATCATAACATATCCGATGTCTCTCTACAAGAAAAAATGCGATTGGACGGAACATCAAGATCGACCCTGGTATGCCGATATAGTTAACTATCTAGCCGCTGATTTTGAACCAAAAAAATTTAAAAGGTTATGAAAGAAAAAAAATCTTTCATGAAGTTCGAAGATACCATTGGGACGAGCCCTATCTCTACAAGCACTGTTCTGACGGCATATATAGAAGATGCGTCTCTGAAGCTGAAATTTCGAACATTATTTACCAATGTCATAGCTCTGACTACGCAAGACATTTCGCCACTTTTAAAACAGTTTCCAAAATTCTCCAAGCAGGATTTTGGTGGCCAACAATATTTCGCGATGTTCACGCTCATATAGCACAATGCGACAGATGTCAGAGGAGAGGAAAAATAGGCAAGAGACATGAGATGGAACAAAACTTTATCTTGGAAGTAGAAGTCTTCGACTGTTGGGGAATAGATTTTATGGGCTTCTTCCCATCTTCTTATGGAAACAAATATATCCTGGTCGCTGTAGACTACGTTTCAAAATGGGTCGAAGCAGTTGCTTCCCCAACAAATGATGCGTATGTAGTTGTCAAACTTTTCAAGAGCACTATCTTCCCAAGATTTGGAGTTCCCAGAATAGTCATTAGTGACGGTGGATCACACTTCATCAACAAAGTTTTCGACCGATTACTTGAGAAGAATGGTGTCCACCATCGAGTGGCTACACCTTATCACCCACAAACCAGTGGACAAGTGGAAGTTTCGAACCGACAAATCAAGGAAATCTTGGAAAAGACTGTTCGAATAGATAGGAAGGATTGGTCTCGCAAACTAGATAATGCCTTATGGGCATATCGGACCACTTACAAAACACCACTGAGAACGACACCCTTTCACTTACTTTATGGGAAATCATGCCACTTACCAGTTGAACTGGAGAACAAGGCAGCCTGGGCAACCAAATTACTAAATTTTGATATCAAACCAGCTGTCGAGAGACGTCTAATTCAGCTCAACGATGAAATACGACATTTGGCATATGAGAATTCGAAGTTATATAAGGAACGAACAAAAGGTTATCACGATAAGAAGATCATATCTAGACACTTTGAACCGAACGATCAAGTTCTCTTATATAACTCCAGATTAAACCTTTTCCCTGGAAAACTAAGATCTCGTTGGTCAGGACCTTTTACCATCAAGTAAAATCTTCCGGAGCACTAACGATCGTTAGTGAAGAAGGCGACGAGTTCACAATAAATGGGCAGCGAGTAAAGCATTCTTGGGCCAAACCACCAGACATAAAGCCCCTTCCGCTGCTACCACCCCGTGATAACTAAATACAGTTATCCTAAGTCGTGCTAAAGACTTTAAACTAAGCGCTGAATGAGAGACAACCCATTTTTATTTTTATCTCTTTATTTTTAATTCATTTTCATTTAAAATTTTCATCCTTATTTTTATTTTTATTTTTATTATTTATTTTAGTTTTTATTTTTATTTTTATCTTTACTTAATTATTTTAGTTAGAATTTTTAATTATTAGTTAGTGATATTTAAATTATTTTTTTAGCATTTACTTTTCCAATTGCATAGCAATCGATCGATATCAACAGTGTTGTATCGATCGACACGGGGATGTCGAGGCAACTTCTCATTTAACTCGACATCAGCCTCTTATTCCCTTATTTCTCAAACCCTAGCCGATTCTTCAAATCTCTTTTTCTCTCTCGTTTCTTGGCAATTTCCATCGAATCTTTGCCCAAAACCACTCGATTTCAAGTTCTCCATCTGTTTCCATTAGCTTTTCTCTCATTCTCCAAGGTATTGAAATAGGCGAAATCGGGTTGATTTGGTGCATTTTTAGGTTGTTTTAGATGTTTTAACTGTTTATCTAAGTGCTAGGATAGTTTATTTTGCTTAGATCCTCTCTTTCGATTTGTTTTTCGTATGAATTGTTGATTTGCAGGTTTCGCGAGTCGCTATCGATCGACAAAGACTATGTCATGTCGATCGATTTCCGATTTTCTGATGAACACTGATTTGATCTATCGATCGACACGCACGAGTGTGCATCGGTCGATATGACTCTTTCTTGCAGACTAATGATAACTTCATTTGTTACCTTTCTTTTCAGATGAGCACAGATTCGGACGTTGAGAGAGAGAGAGAGGAGGATGAAGAGGAGGAGTGATCCCGCTGGCCCTTCACACCGCCGGCAGCCACGAGCTCCGAGGGACGACGAGAGGCCTCCATGGCCACGTGATGATAAGACCCCATCGAGTACACAGAGGGTCACGACTTCTCGGCCCCGAGGGCGGTCATCTCCAGCAACGAGTGTCTGGAGAGAGAGCTCACCGAGCAGTGGGATGACTACGACAGCTTGCACTACAACACCTGGCTCGACGTCAACATCGAGCCCACACGCTTCATTGACCCGAAGGTCACACACAAGATGCGGGTCCAGGATGATCTGTACGCGATGATTGCTCAGCTCGGCCTGGGCAACATAGCCACACACGCCTACGACCTCCACGTCCCGTTGGTGCGCCAGTTCATGGCCTCTGTCCGTCTCACCTACCGCAATGACAGGGCTAACATCGCACGAATAATGGAGATTACCCAGTATGCAGAGAAATCTTGAGTACCAAGGCCAACGCTCAGAATCGATCGACACAGTTGATACTGAGTCGACTGACAGAACTCCCAGCGAAACGACCAACGCACAAGTTGTAGCATCGATCGATACAGAATCCTTGGCAGATCAAGATCAACAGATTCAAGACCAGCACGACAAAGAACAACATGAAGAACTACCTGAGCATTCAAGATTTGATTTCTATCAGCATCAGTTAGACATGGAGGATTTGGACAGAAGGTTGCAAGTCATCAAAGCAGATTTAGCAAAGATATATCCTAGATGGACAGGATCAGATGATGCCACAAGAAGCTTCACTGCTGCTGAGTCCAAAGATGAGGGAAATGTTTGCCCACCAGGAAACAACCCCCACTGCACCCCCTCAGTCACACACCTACCACAGTCAAGCTAAATGACTATAACAAAGCGCTGAGTGGGAGGCAACCCATTATTATGTTTTTTTTATTTTCCTTTATTTTATTATTTTCATTTTTGCTTTTATTTTTCGGATTTATTTTGCAGTTTTTTATAAGATCCGAGTAGAATGATGATTCCGTCGACCGATATTTACCATTCATATCGCTCGAAAGCACGACCATTACTAACGATCGACGTACACCATTACGAATCGATCGACACCTTGTCGATCAGGTTTAATCATTCTAACTTGTTATATTTATTAATTATGATTTATTTTATTTACCTCACTATCGGATGTGTTACACTGGGACAGTGTAATTTAAGTCTGGGGGAGTTTACTAATATGTGTTTATTTTGGTTTTTATTCAAATTGTTTTTCAAAATTATTTTTCGCATAAGTATTAAATAGGAACATTGATATAGATTTATATTTGATTGTCTGACCACTCTTTAGCACCATTCTAGATTACTGATTGCAGATAGTACTAAAGATGCTAAAGTGGATCAACATGCCATCTATATACACTAGCTAAGATTGTTTGAAGGAACCAAAGCTGATCTCCAACACTAATACTGACTTATTTGCTTGTCTTGCGACTTAGAAATCACTGGATCGGAATCCTCTTACAAGTTTGGAAGGTAAAAAGTCTGTGTGTTTCTGGTTCCCTTCATTCTCTCTCTTCAGCGTCTCAAGATCTAAGTTTATGTTATAAAAGATTGAAATGATTTTTTGAGAGGCAGAGGGGTAGGAGTTTCTCCTGTGACCCCAGTATTCTAAATCTCAAGGATGATCACACATTGTGGAAACGAGGGATAGGTAAATTACCAAAGACCCCATTATTCGCTACACTTTGTCAAAAATGTATGAGTTACAATGCAAATGTCAATGATATAGACTAGATGACCTATGTGGCATCGAAACCTGTTGAAATTGAAACTAATAAGAGATTCAGAGAAGAGAGATGAGGGGAGAAAGGAATCAGAGAAGACTACATGTGTGTTCAAATACCTGTTTGAGTTGAATTCATGTGTCTTTTGATCGATACTCCCACGGTAAAGCCTGCACTTTTATTTTATGTTAAGAAATGAGGTTAGTAGAGGGGAATGTCAGATGAGATTTGCTAAGTTGTTAACTAGATGAGTTTGGTTTCTAAGCTAGGATAAGACATAATGAACTTCTGTTATTAGGATGTTTAGACATGAATTGCAAACCCATAGAGTGATGACTTCAATATTTTGAATCTTTGAGTTCCTGTTGTTTTCAAACATTTTCCAAAGACTACTGTTTTTGCTTGAGGACAAGCAAAGGAGTAAATCTGGGGGAGTTGATATACCATGGATTTTACCTGTTTTTAACCATGGTATACTAGTATTTTATTTTATATTTAATCTGTTTTCTAGCATGTTAGGTATGTTTTCAGGTTCAAGAGCATTTTGTGAGAAAGTGATGTTTTTGGAGCATTTTGGAGTGCAAGAGATGATACACCCGAGTTGACCATTCAAGACCAAGTCGGAAGTTAACATTGCGATTATAATCGATCGATACTCATCCTAAGTTGTCGATCGATGTAGCTGAGAAGATCCGCGTACTAGAAGATTATAATCGATCGATACACATCCTGTGTTGTCGATCGATATCGAGGACGAAATGGTTTAGCCGACTACTTCACCGAGACTTCACCAAATTACGAGATTACCCCTGGCGAGTTTTTAACCTAATGGAAATGCTTAAATATTCCTACTAAGTGTTTTTGACGGCAAGCTTTGAACAACTTAGAGAAAAGCAAGCCTTGAGAGTCTAAGCAGAGAGTGTGAGAGAAAGACTAGAGTTTTATTTGTCTTGAGAGGTTGGAGAGATTTATCATCTCCTTTTGTATTTCTACTTATTTCTATCTATGCAATTCTTTCATCTATCTATTGTCATGAATCGCTTAGCTATGTCTGAGTAGTCTACTTGTTAGATCTAGGGTTTAAATAGGTTTGTGTGATTAGCCTCAAACTATAATTGCTAAGTTGTGATACTCATAAATTGGATTGCACCCTATGCCCGTTCTAGATTAGCTAACTAGAATATAGATCACTAGGATCTTTGATTATCTTGAATTATCCATTTGAACTAGCTTGTCTCCTGTTGAGAAGAGCGACAGCCCTCCTTGAGACCTAGTGTTCATTATCGGCTCGCGCTTAGGCATATCTAGAAGCCGTCGATCGATATCCTGACAGGTGAATCGATTGCCGAGCGAAAGGTGTATCGATCGATATCTCAAAAAGATGTCGATCGACTCTTTTTTTGTGTCAACATACGACAGTTGAGGCCAGAGATCTAGATTATTTAACCAGTGAGACATCACTAGAGTTAAGCGGCTGAGATCTATAGTTCATGCAAGCAACTTGTTAAAGCATTTATAGAAATTATAATCTTCATTCCTGAATAAAAGCCCTATGTCTAGCACTCTTTATCACATTTAAACAACGCATCATATTGTTAGTTAGAGCAACTACCTTACTCATTTTAGGAATTGCTATTTTTATTTCCATCATATAAACCAACTTCACCTAGGATTGATTAGTAGATTTTATTTAATTGGTTCCCTACCTCCTCGTGATTCGATCCCTAAGTACTACAGATGTACCTCTTATTTGAGAGAGTAAGTTCTACTGGGTAATTTGAGCACTATCAAATTTGGCGCCGTTGAGCACTATCAAATTTGGCGCTGTTGCCGTCAACAACTCCTCCACATGTAGTCTCGTCGGTCGATATCTTCGTAGAGAGTAAGCTCTACTGGGTAAGTTGTGATATCTGTATTGATTGTCAAGGCTTGCTTTCCTCTAAGTTGTTCCAAGCTGCTTATATTTTTGAAGTGTTTTATCACATTGTGGGCGACGGCGTTCTCTTTTCTTTGCGAGGGGGAAGAGATACTCTCTCACCATCCCCCAGCTCTGCGGCATCTTCGGTTTCGAGGAGGATGCGACATCTTGCAGGTTTCGCCTCTTCCAGGTGCGAGCGACTTCTGGAAGATCATAGGCACAGGAAGCTGGAGCGGCGCAGCGACTCAGTCAGACGTTCGTCACCCGATGCTCCGCTATTTCCTCCGGGATATTACCAACACTCTGTTGTGCAAGATGGAGTCCAACAAGGTGCGCCTACATGATCTCTCACTGCTCTTCCCAGCGATGAACGGACTGGTCGATCTCTCTCACCTCGACACTGCGGGGCTGGTAGTCCCCAACCTTGGAGCTCTCTTCGCCGAGCATCTGATCTCGCTGAAGAAGAAACCCTTCTCGTGGTAGTCTTCTCACACCGATCTTTGAGTTCTGTGGTGTCCGTCTGGACAGGAATACCGCGGACCGCCGCCACCTCTTCATGGACGAGCAGCACCTGATGAACTCTGGCTGGCTCAAGGAGAGCCTTCTTTGGTTCTTCAGGATTGACCGCCGCTACCGTATGTTTCAGCTCCCGCACACATCACTCACTGACTTCGACCACCAGGTCGAGAGGATCCGGTTCAGGCCCGACGACGAGTTCCTACTGGATCTCATCACCGAGTCTCGCCAGGTAGCAGCCGTAGCTCCCCTTCCTGACTTCCCGGACATACTAGACGTCCCGATGCCTGAGGCGGACTTTCAGAGGTCGGTCGTGAGTGCTCTTCGAGCCATCTGGGCTAGAGTCACGCGACCACCATGTGCGAGCAGGAGGAGTGTCAGAGCAGCAGTACCAGGACCATCTCACCAGTACCAGCAGGAGGAGGACGAGGAGGCCACCGACTAGCCTTATTATCTTTTCTCTTTATCTTTCAGACTTTTTATTTTTATTTTCTTTTATGTTTCGGATTTGCAGAATTTATGTTCTTAAACTTATCTATGTTTTATGCTTTTGTACTCTTTCGTATGTTTAATTTTCTTTGTGTTTGGACTGACAACAGAGCTAACTTGAGAGCCAAGCTAGACGAGTGAGTGAGTTCCGTGCTAACACACTATCACACATTCTGTGCACATGTCGATCGATACCATCTATGGTACATCGATCGACGGGAAAGACAGAAAGGTACGACACTTTGCTTCAACATCCACACTTCTAACATTTCCTATTTTATTTATACTTCTTCTACTTATTCTTACACCGAGACGTGTAATTTAAGTCTGGGGGAGGGTGTTACTAACATTTATCAGTTACCATTTATTATCTATTTTTCAAAAATAAAATTGTTTTATCGAGTCAAAAAAGAAAATATAAATTTTGATTAATGGTTTTCAAACCACTCTTTGGCATTACTCTAGACCTATTAACCACAGATTGCACTAGAGATACCAAAGTGGACCAACCTGTCAACTAGCCATACTTGCCCAGATTGTTAAAGGAACCAAAGCTAACCTCCAACCTAATACTGACTATCTTAGCTTGTCTTGAGGCTTGGTATACATCGGATCGGAATCCTCCTACAAGACTGAAAAGGTATAAGTCTGTGCACTTCTGGTTCCCTTCCTTCTCTCTCTTCGGCGTCTCAAGATCTAAGTTTATGTTATAAAAGATTGAAATGATTTTTTGAGAGGCAGAGGGGTAGGAGTGTCTCCTGCGATCCCAGTATTCTAAATCTCAAGGATGATCACACATTGTGGAAACGAGGGATATGTAAATTACCAAAGACCCCATTATTCGCTACACTTTGTCAAAAATGTATGAGTTACAATGCAAATGTCAATGAGATAGACTAGATGACCTTTGTGGCATCGAAACCTATTGAATTTGAAACTAATAAGAGATTCAGAGAAGAGAGATGAGGGGAGAAAGGGATCAGAGAAGACTACCTATGTGTTCAGAAAACTTGTTTGAGTTGATTCCATGTGTCTTTTGATCGATACTCCCAAGGTAAAGCCCGCACCTTTATCTTACGTTAAGAAATGAGGTTAGTAAAGGAGAATTTTAGACAAGATCTGCTAAGTTGTTGGATAGATGAATTTGGTTGCTAAACTAGGATAAGGTATAAACGTGCGTTCGTAGTTGAGACCGTTTATATTCATATGACAAAGAAGTGAGGATTTTTAAGTTTTCAAAAATAAGAGTAATGTTGTTTTCAAACCTCCTTTGGAGAGACTAACGTTTGTTTTGCTTGAGGACAAGCAAAAGAGTAAGTCTGGGGGAGTTTATATACCATGAATTTCACCCGTTTTTAGCCATGGTATATGAGAGTTTTCAATCATATTTATTACGTTTTCAAAGTATTTTAGAGTATTTTCAGGCACACGTACCTAATTGAAGAAATCAATACTTTTGAGGCATTTTTGGAGTATTCTAACGAATGAGAAATCGACCGATAGGAATCATGTGAGATCGGACGATTAGAGTCAATTACAATCGATCGACAGATATCGAAGAGTGTCGATCGACATTAAGCCATTCGATGGATTACGATTTAGAAGATTTTCAAGTATCACAAAGTATGCTATTTACACACTAAGTCCATGGCCGCCTGTTAGGCTTTATATACTAGGGTTTTGTATTATTTTAGAGGCAGACTTGCCTAGAGACCTAGTGGAGAAGAGAAGCAATTTGGCTACCTTAGGAGAAGAGTTAGAGTTGGAGAGATAGATCTGAGACTACAAAACATAGAAGATCTTGAACTCCCTTTTTATCTTACTCATTACTCTTTGTGTTCTTTATTTCATATTAAGTTTTATTCGAACCAACATGATTTTGTCTCTCATGAATATGTCTGAGTAAACCTAATTGTTAGATTTAGGTTTCTCATAAGGGTGAATCATGTGATGAGATTGTGACAACTGTTAGGATGATTAAATTAGTTATTTCACTTTAGTTACTCTTAACACTAGATTTAGGATTGATCATCCTTAAATCTAGATCTTAGGATTGAAGAGATAACCAACTATATACTCTTAATTCCCTGAAATAAACTAAAGTGATCTAACTGACTAGACACATGCGAAAGGTGGTCTAGATCATTAGAGAACGTTTTCAACCAAATCGATAATGCTTGCTAGAATTACTATCGACCGATACAACCACCGTTGTAGCGATCGATTGTTTGAAAGGTGTATCGATCGATTAGACGAAAGTCGTATCGATCGACTCTTTTCCGAGATCAACAAACGACAGTTGAGATCCGGGATCTAGTCAAAGGAGACCCTGCTGGTCGTACCAATTGTTTGAGTTCAAAGGACTAAAGCTCTAATGTCATTTTCAAACTGCATAAATTCATACCTGAGAAATACCTGAATCTAGCTATTTTCTTCATTAAGAAACAACCTTCATTTCCGTTACTGAACAAGTTGTTCACCTTATTATTTACTGCTTTAAAACATATAAAACCTTAAATCTATTTTCATCTCTAGTTAATTGAACCTTCAAGTAATCCTAGAATCCTTGTGGATTTGATCCTTAAGTAGTACATCTGAACCTCTTTTGAGAGAATAATTCACTTTTTAGAATAATTTGAGTGATATCAACAAGTAGATCATGAAGTATATACTATATAGTGTTAGATCTTAGTTCGATGGAATTTTATTTTCTATGTTTATATTTTCTAGATACACTAGGACTACTAGATTTGGGAGATTGTAGATGATCTAACTAATGGATCATCGGCTATCATGGTGCTTTAAGATTTTTCCGCGTCTATCACTATTTTCTTTGCTTTTCTTCTGTGAAGATACTAGATCTACTTATAAACATCAGATTTGGAACCAAAAACCTAAGAAAATCACCGATTCCGTGCAATATAACCAAATTGTCAAAAACCGCCATATTCACCCACTGTCTCGCATTTACTCGGCCGTCAAATCATTCATGCAGATGCATTTTTGAACATGGGTACATATTAGTGTAAAGAGAAGCTGCTGGGAACACATCTAGGTTAATTAGGTTACTCTCTAAAAAATATTATATACCATGTTAAACAATTTTAAATTTTCTAAAATATCTCAAATATTTTTAAAATAGGTATTTTGACCACACATGTAGGCATAACTTTCTTACTAATACTTATTAAATTATATCTTATTAACTCAAACCAAAATGTTTTAAAAATATCAAATTATTTATATATGACAAATTTTTCGTCAAAATATATATATATACTTATTTTTATTGAAATTTTAAAAACACTCACATAGTAAGTATATTTTAGAAAATATATTTATATTAAAAAAATTCTTGATTAATATTTAATTACAAATTGTTTATATCTTAATTTTTAATTTTATAATAGAAAATATTATTTCCAGATAAGAACATATATATATATATATATGTGAATTATCTTTTTAATATTTTATTATTTTGAAAACTTAATTATATTAATTTATAATCAATTGTCTAATGTAACATATAGATATAATATTTTTAATATAACTTTTAATGATATAAAATTCATTAAAAGATATCATTGAACTTAACCGCTCTAACTTTTAACATGAGAATTCGAATGCGAAAAAACTTTTTGCAAATAATAGTATAAATAAATAAAAATCTCCACCAAAATCTTCAAAATCCTAAATTCCCAAAAAATTCTCAAAATCCATTTAACTTTAATAAAATAAAATCAATCATGAAAAAAATAGTAAACCTTTTTAACCATGTTTTCTAGAAATTAAATAGTCAAGGAGTAGATAAAAAACAACATTATAAATAGTTTATTCTACTTACAAAAAAAACCACCATAGAAGTTTCCATTTTTGTTAATCACGGATATTTAGCGTTTTCCCAAGAAAAAGAGAGAATATAAACCAATAGAATAATTGCCAGAGAAGAAGGGAGAAGGAGGAAGCAAAGAAAAGTGGCGTGTTCTTCTCTCCAATATTCTGCCGCCATTTCTTCTTCTTCTCCTCGATCTCACTCTTCTATATATACATAAGAGCCACATACATAGATTCATAGCTCAATCTCAGCTTCATTTTCTCAATCCCACGAAATATTCGGATCAGAGAACTTGAATGGTGACGAAGGGAATGCGTGTAGGGAAATACGAGCTTGGGAGAACTCTTGGGGAAGGCAACTCTGCCAAAGTCAAACTCGCTACAGATACTATCTCCGGTCAATCCTTCGCCGTCAAAATCATCGACAAGTCTAGCATAAAACGACTTAACGTCTCTTTTCAGGTTCTCTTTTATTTCTTGTTTCTTCGAGAGGTAGAATATGTTCAATGGTCGATTTCAAGTCTTTAATCCACTCACGGTTTTGTCAGATAAAGAGAGAGATCCGGACACTGAAAGTCTTAAAGCATCCAAACATCGTCAGGTTACATGAGGTAATTGATAATGTTATGATTAGTTGTGTTTGAATTCCTAACGATAGTTAGAATTCTTTTGACGACGAGTTAACATGAAACCTGTGAATCTTTTTTGTTTGCTTGCGTGGAAGTGTAACTTTCTTGAAAAGTCATTTTGATTATTTGATTTTATAATTATAGCTATTTTCTAATACTATATTATTAGTTCATAAACACGTAATCTCTCTTTTCACGTTGCTTAATAGCCACACATTTCCTTCCTAGCCTGAGTCCCGATGGCTAAAATTGGCTTGACGTTGGATCTGATGACCACCTGACCAATTTAATTATGAGGCCGGCCCCAAAATATTGATGATTTGAATAGTGATATGGCAATCATATTCACAATTGACTCTATTTTAGATAACATCTTTAATAAAACAAAAATGGCTGTCCAAAAAAATATTGAAATAGTGTCGGATAAGATGAGGTAATTATTTAACTTTTTGTGAATAAACATGATTTCTTGTGATTGAAATTCTGTTTCATGGCATAGGAAATCTAAATTCGATCAGAAGTGTTTACACTGGGTATCAAATTTTGTGTATAGTTTAACCATACAATAAATAGCTGTACCGAAACCAACCCTCCATTATTTTTCTTATTAATGAGCAAATTTTGACGAAAATATTAAAACTTTGTTTGTTTACTTGTGAAGAAGTATTTTCTTTTTTGTGTGTTTGTGCATGTATGGTCAGAACTGGTTTTTGTGGTCAGAAATTGTGTAGTATCTTTAAAAAGTCGTTTTATGATTAGTTGATTACAGATTGTATTTATTAATTTCTCTCCTGAATGTCTTCATTCATACACGTTGCTAAATAGCCACGCTTAAGGTATCATTAGTTAAATAAATTTTTATGTTTATGAAATAGCTTTTCCGCTTGAGTTTTAGCCATTAGTTGGGTGACGATAGAATTAGTGACGTATTACAAGGCAGGTCCTAAAAATTGACCATTTAATTTTGAATCTTTGATAAATGATATTGACAAATGACAATCTTCACAACTGCCTCATATTTTGGAATGTCATAAAAATTTAATAAATCCAGTAAAAACTCGTTTTCACACTTTAAATTCATGAAACCCATTTTGAATATCCAATGCTTATGGGTATTTGCATGGATTATATTCTTGTTGACTTCGAGTTTTTTAACAAGTGAGTGACATGGTGGATTCTTAGAGATCAACGATTACTTTTTCTTGCAAGCAATCCAAACAATTGGTTTGGACGTTGAATCAACATAGACTTGGTCTACGTTTTTTCGGATGATGATGGAAAATTTCCTAATAATTTATGGTTTCCAGTTTTTTTAGTGTCATTAATATGCCAAGTCCATATGGTCGACTTGCAGGTCCTGGCTAGCAAAACCAAGATCTACATGGTCCTTGAATGTGTCACTGGAGGAGACTTATTTGACAGAATTGTAAGACTCATGTATTCTAACGGTGACAGTTTTGTTAGTTAATCATAAAGTTGGTCTCCATAACTATGCTCTGATCGATCATTCTCAGGTCTCCAAAGGGAAGCTTTCCGAAACAGAAGGAAGAACATTGTTTCAGCAGTTGATTGATGGAGTCGGCTATTGTCATAACAAGGGAGTTTTCCACAGAGACCTAAAGGTCGGTGGTTTACAAGTTTTCTTGATCTATAAAAGCTTTGAACTTTTTTCGCAGTATTATTGGTCACATGATCTGATATCAAATGTCACTTGCTGCAGCTAGAGAATGTTCTTCTTGATGCAAAGGGACACATTAAGATCACTGATTTTGGCCTTAGTGCTCTACCTCAGCAT
This sequence comes from Raphanus sativus, assembly GCF_000801105.2. Taxonomy (NCBI): domain Eukaryota; kingdom Viridiplantae; phylum Streptophyta; class Magnoliopsida; order Brassicales; family Brassicaceae; genus Raphanus; species Raphanus sativus. Next base: position 21,311,247 of record NC_079511.1, on the reverse strand, counting down.
TTTAGGGTATTTGCCAAATATCTTAAACCTATATACACTAGGAATCTGTGTGTCCAACATTTTTTGGGCTTTGACATGTTAGGAAGATGGGTTGCTACATACAACCTGTGGGAGTCCAAACTATGTCGCACCTGAGGTCCTAGCCAACAAGGGCTATGATGGTGCATCATCAGATATATGGTCGTGTGGAGTCATCTTGTATGTTATCCTTACGGGGTGTCTCCCTTTTGATGATCCAAACCTTGCGGTTCTTTGCCGTAAGGTACTACTCTTATTTCTTTCCTCTGTTTTCAATGGGTTTTTTTTTCTAAAATATAAATTCTGTTTTTACTAATTTTTAATTATTTATATCTTTATCGAGTCGATGTGTTTTATAAAATAGTCTATGTTTGAAGGAAATACTCAAAACTGTTGGTTGCCATTTCAGATATTCAAAGGGGACCCTCCAATACCTAGATGGCTATCAGTGGGTGCTAAAACCATGATCAAGAGGATGCTTGATCCAAATCCAATCACGAGGATGACAATCGCAGGAATTAAAGCCAATGATTGGTTCAAACATGACTACGCTCCTTCCAATTTTGTTGATGAAGATCATGTATCCTTAATCCAAGAAGATGTAAGAAAATGTTTCCTTGGTTCTTATAAATCTTGATCATATGAATTGTCTTCCTCAAAAGTCTTGTCTTTTTGGTTCTGATGGTGAAGGTATCTATAGAAGAGAAGCGGCCTGATTCACCAACCGTCATCAACGCCTTTGAGTTGATCGGAATGTCTTCATTTCTCGACCTCTCCGGTTTGTTTGAGACAGAGGTAACTGTACAGTCTTGTCCTTATGTTCTCTGTTTCAAGATGGTTATACTCATGTTAACCATGTTTTTTCTGTATGAACTGGTTCAGAAAATATTAGACAGGCAGATAAGATTCATAACAGATAGGTTAGCCATAGATGTATTGGAGAAAATTAAAACAACCCTTATGGAGATGGGTTTCTACGTACAGAAGAAAAACACAATGGTAAGAATCTCTTATGCTCTTGAGTTGTTGTAAGTAGTTTAAGTGATTTCTAAAGTTGAGAACTGATGTTGGTTCAGTTAAAAGCAATCGAACAAGAGAGCAACCGAAAAGGACAAGGCGGGTTATTGTTAACGGCGGAGGTTTTCGAGATAATCCCTTTGCTGAATGTGGTCGAACTAAGAAAGAAACATGGCGATTCATTTATATATGAACAAGTAATATATTCTTTGTAGCGAATAAATTATACATCTCAATTTATTTTCTTTAGTTTTGACATAAAACAGCTTATTGTTTTTGTGTTGGTGCAGTTGTGTGACAGACTATCAAACGAATTAAGCACATCATCGCATGTTCAAAAGCTTTAAAAGGTAGCCAGGAGCAGGAAACAAATGTGAAACTATTCGAAATTTGCATCCGGAATGATAGAGGATTTATGTATATAAAAATTATATTATCTTGTATAAAATTGGTACATTAGCCAAAGACGAAAAGTATATTCTTTTGTAAACATTACATTGTCCCCGAATCTGTTCATTGGCAAATATTCTCTCTGTTCCATTTTTATTGTTGTTTTAAATTTATTTACACAGTTTAGAAAATATTTAAATTGTATATATCATTTAAATAAAAACATTGTAAAAATAAATAGAAAAATGTTGTTATTAGATTTTGCATACAAATTCAAAAATCACATTTATTTTGTAACAAAAATTTTATTATACAACAACTAAATTAAAACGGAGGGTGGACTGGCACCGAGGTATTTGATTTCAACACAACACTCCTAAGTTTTCCTTTACAGCTTGGATAACGATCCAAAATAGACTACCTACTGGAAATTGAATCTCAAAATTGAACGGAGGAATTACGACCCTCTACAATTTATGCGGGAGAGAACCGAAAAAAAGAAATCATTTATTCTATAACTGTCGTTACTCAGCAGATGTCTGGAGTAATCTCACGCATAAGCTACTGTCCACAGAGTATACAGGATTGGGAAGATATAATAGTTCTCCTTACTAAGGTCGTGATATTCATACTCAGCTGTTGGACTCGTTAAACTCATTGACAAGCAGGTCAGCAACGTATTTCAAGCATGAAAACAAAACAAGGGACGATTCAATCTATCCAAAGGCCATGGAAACATGGTTCTCTTTTAGATAATAAAATATCTGATGTGAATTAAATTTATAAAGGCCATGGAAACATGGTTCCTTTTAGATAATAAAAGATCTGATGTAAAGTAAAGTATTTAGCTCTTTCAAACAATAACAACTTTTCATAAAAAAAGTTTTTTAGTTTGAATTAATTTAATTTTCATTCAAAAAAATGGAGGGAATAATAAATTGCAGCTGATGCTTGATTAGGCTAAACCGAGAATATAATCGAATTGAAGGGTTTTATGGGACTCACTGGATGCTATCACAAGTTCGTAAAGATTATGGTTTGATTGCTCAGCCATAAATTAATCTACTATGAAGATGTTGATGTTCATTGAATGAGAAGGAGAGGAGGCGTTTTCAAGACTAAAAAAATCTCTTACTACTGCTTCCTGATTTTACACTGCCATTTGTGATACAAACACAGAACCGGCCTTTGGGCCAAGCCAAAGAAGCCATTGCTTCCGGCCGCTTAATTATAACAATAATTTCAGCCACAAAATTCCAAAAGTTTCTTTAGTCTAGTGGTAAAATCTTAAAAGTACTAAATTTCTTTGCTCCCAACCAAGGTTCTCTCGCAGAGAGCAGCCAAATTATTTTGCTTCTAGTCTAATATTTTGTAGGAACGGCTCTGCACAAACATATGCATCATGAGAAGGCATAGGTGTTATCTTTCACAAAACTTCAATCCAATCACATTTATGAGCAACACATTCGCGGTTTTAAAGCAATCATGGCCTACTTACACGAGATAAATCTCTCTATTGAAGATGTGTATGATCAGAGCATAGCGAAAGTAATTCATGAAATGCAACATGACTACATAGCAGAGGTGTTATATTTCACAAAACTTCAATCCAATCACACTTATGAGCAATACATTGGCGGTTTTAAAGCAATCATGGCCTACTTACACGAGATAAATGCTCTCTATTGAAGATGTGTATGGTCAAAGCATAGCGAAAGTAATTCATGTTTCAAAGCTGCGTGGGATGTAATTGGAAGAGATGTCACAGTAGCTGTTCAGTCATTCTTTGTCAAAGGCTTTCTACCCAAAGGTCTAAACTCTACAATTCTTTCATTGATTCCAAAGAAGGAGAAGGCGGAAGAGATGAAAGATTATAAACCTATTTCGTGTTGCAATGTCTTGTACAAAGCAATCTCGAAGCTACTAGCTAATAGACTGAAGGGTATACTGCCGAAGATAATAGCACTGAACCAGTCAGCTTTTATCAGTGATCGTCTGCTAATGGAGAATCTTCTTTTGGCAACTGAACTGGTAAAAGACTACCACAAGGAAGAGATATCTGCTCGCTATTGCATGAAGATAGACATTTCGAAAGCCTTCGACTCTGTGCAATGGCCATTCCTCTTGAACACATTGAAGGCTCTTGATTTTCCAGACAAGTTTATACATTGGATAAACCTCTGTATCAGCACAGCTTCCTTCTCAGTTCAGGTGAATGGCGAACTCGCTGGATACTTTCAAAGTGCAAGAGGAATAAGGCAAGGCTGTTCTCTATCGCCTTACTTATTCGTTCTTTGCATGAATGTTTTATCCAAGCTGATTGATGAAGCAACAGAGAAGAGGAAAATACGTTATCATCCACGTTGTCAGAATATCAAGTTGACCCACTTGTGTTTTGCGGACGACCTCATGGTGTTTGCTGATGGATCTAAACGATCGCTTGAAGGTATTCTTGAAGTTTTTGAGGGTTTTGAGAAGGCATCAGGATTAAAAAATAATCTGGAGAAGTCTACTCTTTACTTGGCGGGCAGTACAGGGCAAAATCAGGAGGATATCTTAGTGCAAGGAGTTCTTCCTGTTCGATACCTTGGACTACCTCTTCTTACCAAAAGAATGACTGTCGGCGATTACCTTCCACTGGTAGAAAAAATAAGATCAAGAATAAGCTCATGGACTGGTAGATTTCTATCATTTGGTGGGAGGTTACAGCTTATTCAGTCAGTAATTACCAGTCTCGCAAACTTTTGGCTAGCAGCTTTTCGACTTCCAGCTTCCTGTCTGCGAGAAGTAGAGCAACTCTACTCTGCGTTTTTATGGTCAGGTCCTACTTTGAAGACGAAGAAAGCAAAGATTGCATGGACAGAAGTATGTAAGCCAAAGATTGAGGGAGGGTTGGGTATCAGGCCTTTGAAAGAAGTAAACAAAGTTTGTTGTTTGAAGCTTATCTGGAGGATTCTTACTGCAAAGAATTCTTTATGGGTTAGATGGATACAAGTTTATCTGATTCGTAAAGGTTCATTCTGGGCAGTAAAGGAAAGAACTCAGCTTGGGTCGTGGATGTGGGGAAAGATCCTTAAGTACAGAAGCATAGCAAAAGATTTCTACAAGGTTAGTGTACAGAATGGAAAGCAAACTTCTTTCTGGCATGAGTCTTGGTCAGATTTGGGATGTTTTATTGATATAATTGGATCAAGAGGCTACATTGATATGGGTATAAGGAAAGAAGCAACAGTAGAGGAAGCTATGGTTGTGCATAGAAGGCGAAGGCACAGAGTTCAGATATTTAATCAAATTGAAGAAGAGATTGTTAAGTGTAAAGAGAAAATGTCAAGCGAAGATGATGTTGGTCTGTGGAAGCAGAAGGAGAATGTATATAAGAGGAAATTCCTCTCTAAAACAACTTGGAATCTCACCAGAGTTCAAAGTAGAAGATTGGAGTGGAGTAAAGGAGTTTGGTTTCCTAATGCCACACCAAAATTTGCCTTCCTGACCTGGCTAGCAGTACACAACAGGTTGTCTACGGGTGAGAGAATGTTGAAGTGGGGAGGGAGTGTAAACGCTGCTTGTTCTTTGTGTGATGATCCATTGGAAACCAGAAGTCATTTGTTCTTTGCGTGTAGATATTCAGGAGAAGTGTGGGAGAATCTAGCTAGAGGTCTTATGGGTGAGGAATACACTAGTGATTGGCCAGAAATAATAACATTGATATCAATAGGACATAACAATTTGAAGAGTTTTATGCTGAGATATATGTTCCAAGCTTCTATACACGGGTTATGGTTGGAGAGAAATGGAAGACGACATGGAGAAGCTTCTCTTTCACCAAATGTGATGATAAGGAAGATTGACAGAAATATCAGAAATATCAGAAACAGATATATTACAATTCAGAGAGTTGGAGATAGAAGATGGGAAGGGGTTTTACAATACTGGTTCACTATTAGACCAGATTATTGAGTTTTGAGTAAAACAGAAGTATAGTTGATCTTTTTTTCTATAAGATTGCATTGCAAAATGTACAAAAGGGTTTTTTGATTGAATAAAATTTAGCATTCATTCAAAAAAAAAAATTCATGAAGTGCAACATGAACTACATAGCAGAGAAACATGCAACATGGAGTCGGGTTGAGTGCTCTTCAAGACGGGAGCATTAAAGGAAGATTTTCTATGGAGACAGCTTAACGGAAATATTGGAAAAAAGCAATCGACATTACACAATAAGCGAAATTGACTTATTTGCTGGATTTAAGCAACTCAACAAGATTTTGAACCTTGGTCAATCTGAGAAATCATATATGGGTCTTGGATACATAAGAAGACAGGGGACACATATTGGTATAAAAAGCTTCTTATCAGGAGGATATGCTCAGTTTGAAGAAACTAAGACATGTAGTTCTTTAGGACAAGTGACTTGATATTTCTACTGTGGAAAGTTCGGACACTACAAAAGATTCAGCTTATTAAGTAGCTTGAGAAAATCAAACAGATTTGGAAACAACAAAAATTTTGGAGGATTGAGGAAAAAAAATAAAGGATGGATGAGAAAAGCTAATTTGTACTCTAACACATACGAGTCATACCCCCAAAGTTCCACATAGGATAGTTTTCTAAACTCTCTATTATTCTTGGAACACCCCTCTATCTGGACATAGTGTAAGCCAAATGATAACGGTTGTCCAATCCTATAATACTTTCCACTAAAAATGCTCCAAGCAGATAGGTTACAGAAACAAGCGTGTAACATTAGGGTCTTTGGTGTTGTGATCTCTAGATAACAACACTCATCAGTGTTTTTTTTCAGTTTGTTCATCATAAAGTGGATAATTTTTTTTTTTTTGAATGAATGCTAAATTTTTATTCATCAAAAAGCCTCTTTACAACTAGTGCTTACTGTTTTTACTAAAGCAAAAAAACAAGAACAAACCAACTCAAAGACAAAAAGTCTAACAAGAAATCTCATCTCCAAAGCTGAAATCTTCACTTAAACCCCTTCACCAACCTCCCCAAGTCCCCCTCAAATTTGACCATATGATACAAGTCAAACTTGGAAATGCTATAAGATTTTCCTCATTAAAACCCATATTAGAGAAAACCCTTTTGGGACAAAACTCTAGTATGGGAAAAAGAGTAAAAATCTTATAGCTAGAGGACAAACCTTTGACAAATCTTCAATCATCCTTCCAATAAAACTCAAAATCCTTAAACCCTTGTCTCAAACCAATACTGCAAAGCACCTTCCATCCCTTTAATTTTCTTCTGTTTCAGCAGACTCAGTTTATTTCGGACCACTTTATCAAGAAGCTTCTTTAACGCCATCAGAGGTAGGAGCTTCTCACCATGCTTAACATTATTTCTCTCCCTCCACATTGCATACAACACCAACTGAAATGTATATCTTATACAAAACAGCTTCTTCCTCTCAATACCTTTATCCGCGATCAGCCTCATAATACTAGACCAGCTATTAGTGTACGAGGTTCCCAACATCCCCCTCGCGAGATGCTCCCAGACCTGAGAAGTATAGGAACAATCAAAGAAGAGATGGTCTCTAGTCTCTGAAGCGCACTTACAAAGGACACAAGTAACATCAACACTCGCATTCCATTTTGCAATCCTGTCCATAGTAGCAAGCCTATTCAAAGTCGCCAACCACATTATAAATGCATACTTAGGCGTCATTTGAGAGAACCAAACCGCACGGAACCAGCTACACTTTGGCTTAGCTTCTCTAATTAACTTCCAAGTCTCCTGAGAAGAAAACACTTGCTTAAACCCAGAATCTCTTCTCCACATACTAATATCATTCTCTTCATTTCTCAGAGTTTCTTGTATTTTACTCAGGTCCTCCTCAATGTCTCTAAGCAACTCAACATGATGTCTTTTCATTCTCCTAGTGTTCAAAATCGCTTCTTCCACAGTGGCTTCTCTTCTTATCCCCGTATCTATCACTCCTCTTTCACCCAAAAGCTCAATAAGAATCCCCTTCTCATGCCAATGATCATACCAGAAAGATGTATGATGACCGTTTCCTATTTTCTTCTTATAAAACCTCTTTGCCACTTCTCGAAGTTTCAACATCTTCCTCCAAATCCATGAACCAGCCTGAGTAGATATGTCCACATCCCAAAAATTCTTCTTTTTTAGTAAATTGTGCTTAACCCATCTGCCCCATAATGAGTCTCCAGTTAGCATCCTCCAAATGAGTTTCAACCCTTAGACTTTATTTACATCTTTTAAAGCTCTCAAACCCAGACCTCCTTCTTCTTTTACTTGACAAACATCCTTCCACGCTACCTTCGCCCCCGTTGATCTTAAACCAGGACCAGTCCACAAAAAAGCCGAGTAGAGCTTCTCCACTTCCTTTATACACTAACTGGGAAGCCTGAACACCGCTGCCCAAAAATTGACAATACTCATAAGCTCAAAGGCAATCAGTTGCAATCTCCCTGCATACGATAAGAATTTAGTCGTCCAAGAACTTATTCTAGCTCTGACCCTCTCCAACAAAGGCATGTAATCCTGCTTCCTCATAGTCTGAGTCATTAAAGGCAAACCAAGATATCTAACCGGAAGTTCCCCCACTGACAAAGGGAAATTTGATAATATGCTTCTCTTCTCCTCACTCGCAATTCCTGCCATATATATTGTAGACTTCTCTATACTGATCTTTAATCCAGACCAAACAGCAAACTCATCAAATACAGAAATAGCTCCCTCCACTAAACCTTTAGACCCCTCCACAAACACCATCAGATCATCAGCGAAGCACAAATGTGTGAGAGACAGAGACTTACACATCGAATGAAATTTAAATCTCTTTTCCACCACTGCCTTATCAATCTTCAGAGACAAAATATTCATACAAAGTACAAAGAGGTATGGGGATAAAGAACACCCTTGCCTCAACCCTCTTTTACTTTGAAAATATCCAGCTAAATCCCCATTGACTTGCACAGAAAATGAAGGCGTAGAGATACAAAGTCTAATCCAATGTATAAACTTTACCGGAAAACCCATAGCTTCAAGACTTGTCAGCACAAAAGACCATTGTACAGAATCAAATGCCTTCGAGATGTCAATCTTCATCCCACTCCTAGGCGATATCAACTCCTTATGGTAATCTTTAACCAACTCAGAAGCTAGCAGTACATTCTCCATAAGAAGTCTCCCTTTCACAAACACCGACTGATTCTCAGTGGCAATACGAGGAAGTAACTCCTTTAATCTGTTTGCAACAATCTTTGAAACTACCTTGTATAGCACATTACAGCAAGCTATTGGCCTGAAATCCCTCATCTCTATCGAATCAATCTTCTTAGGAAATAAAGCCAAGATCGTTGAGTTTACCCCTTTCGGCAAGAAGCCATATCTGAATACATACTGAATAGCTACTGTGAAATCCTTTGCTATAACAGACCAAGTAGTTTTGAAAAATTCACTGGGATAACCATCCGGGCCTGGTGACTTGTTTGCTGGCATTGCAAAGAGCACTTTTCTTATCTCCTCCTCCGTTACTTCTGATTCAAGCACTCTACAATCCTCAGTGGAACACCTGAACTCAACTAACTCCTCCAACACTTCTTTAGTAACACCACTATACTCAGAAGGAATTTGGTTTAGAAAATTCGAGAAAAAACTCTCTGCTTCAACCTTAATCTCCCCATGTGTTGCCACTGTCCTTCCATCAACACATCTAATTTCTCTTATGACATTCTGAGCATATCTGGATCTGATTGCATTATGAAATATTTTGTTATTCTTATCCCCCTTATCCAACCAATGCAATTTCGCCCTTTGCTTCAAAAAATCTTCTTCTAAATCAGCCACATAAACCCATCTGTCATATGCCTCAGCTTCCTCACGAGAATTGCTACTAGTAGGATTCATCAAAGTAGCCTGCTTCTTCTCACAAAGTACATCAAAAGCCTCTTTCGCTCTTTTTGAAAGATTACCCAACTTGTCTCTTCCCATTTCTCTTATTAGAGGCTTGAGATTCTTAAGCTTCTTAGAGAATCTGTAAAGAGCTGAAGTAGAGTGGAACAAAACTTCAGTACCAGCCCAATAATCCCTCACCATTGGAAGAAAACTAGGTAGACTACCAATAGCATTCACATATTTAAAAGGTCGCAGAATCTTCTCTCTAGGAGGCCAAAGTTGAATCTTACACCTCATATGATCTGAACATCTCTTGCCTCAAACACAGAAAAAGCATTCGTGAACCGATTGATTGCAATATCATTCATCAAAACCCTATCCAACTTCTTACTAATGATGCCTTCATCTCTCTTGTTGCACCATGTAAACAGAGGCCCTTGATATCCCATATCAGAAAGACGACAATGAAGAACTGTCTTCTGAAAATCTCTCATCCCCACCGGCAATCTTTCTAATCTCGAAAAACCAGAACTTTCTTCACTCTCTAAAATCTCATTAAAGTCTCCCATTATTATCCAAGCTCTATTACTGAAACTAGGAGAGTTATGATGATGGCAAAGATCATCCCACAACTCCTTTCGTTCCTCCGCCTGGTTCTTAGCATAAACGAACGTACAATAGAACTCCTCTTCCCCTTGCAAACTCACTGAGCAGGTTATCAACTGATCTGATTTATAAACTGGAGTCATACGAATAGAATCCCTCCAGAGCAACCATATTCTTCCACCAGCACTACACTCATAATTTGTAACCGAAGACCAATCACGAAACACTTTTTTAGAATTTTTTCTCCCTTTTTCTCTTTCACCCGAGTTTCCAGAACACAACCAAACAACATCTCTTTATTTGCAATCCACTTATTAACCACAGAATGCTTAACAGATTTATTAAACCCACGTATGTTCCAGAAGAAACTCGCCATCAATCAGTTTTTTCTTCGAGAGGACCTTGTGCTCTTAGCTTGTTTAGCTTTGGGCTTCGGACCTCTTTTCTGACCCTTCTGACTTACAACCTTATCTTTCTCTTTGCTACGTTGCTCAAGTATATCATCCTCCAGTAACTCATTTTCACTCATCTGTATCGTCTCACTTTCCTCCAATTCTTCCTCCAAGTTATCTATCTCATCCAATAAAATTACACCTTCTTCCGCTTCTAATATTTCTTTCTCCACAGCAATTATTTCTTCCTCTGCAACTACTTTCTTCTCAGATGCTTCTTTACTCTTTTCTATCTCTCTCTCCTCTTCTAACATTAACACTGAAAATTTTGAAGCCGAAATCTGAACATCCTCTTTTCTCAGCGGCATTTCTTCCATCTGTGATCTACTTCTCTTCTCTGGTGAGACTTCTGTCCAGCTATTTAACTCTTTAAACCTCTGCTTTGTCGACTCTGTTTTCCCACTATTTCCTTCCTGAGCAGACTCGATCATCTCACCACATCCAACCTCATTGATATCCTCCATTAGAACTCTGCTAACACTTTTCTTAGCGGAACTAACATTCTTCTTCTTCTCTTTACTGATCACAGCACACACTTTCTGTGTATGTCCCCACTTATCACAATGATTACAGCGTGCAGGCAACCAAGGGTAATGAAACTCAACAGTAAACTCCTTACCCTCTTTGGAGAAATCAATTTCCTTCGGCAAAGTCTTTGTAACATCAACCTGAACAAATACCTTAGCTATCTCCAGATTAGTACACGCAATAGTTTCAGGATGAAGCCTATCTGGTATCCCCACAGTGCTCGTGATGAAACTTAACCCCTCCCAAGAATACATGTATAGTGGTACTTTCTTCAGATGAACCCACATCGGAATTGCCTTCTCTTCCTGTTGCTCCTCCTCAGACTTTGGAGTCCATTTCGTGACAATCATAGGAATTCCAGCTATATTCCACATACCTCTCTTGAGAATCTTTTCCTTAGCCTTTGGGTTTGAAACTTTGAATCGCATCGTAGTTGCGTTCACAACATAGACTTCCACCTTCGTGCTAGGATCTCCATAGCTCCAGATCTTGTTCAATACCATGTGGACTTTGGCTATGTGTGGAGCTACATCGAGAAATTTCCCCACCACAAAGTCTTCCCACAATGGCATTGATTATGTGATCACATCAGCAGGAATCTCCACCTTTTGCTTCCCATCTTTCACCGAAATCTCTACATCGTACTTCCTCATTTATAGGGGATAATTGGCATTCGAATCGCAGCTAATTTATAGGGGCAGGTAACTCTAAGAATGTATCATTTCTTCCTGATATTCTTATAGGTTCTAAGCTAGCCTCTCCCATTGTTATGATGGGAGTCGCCCGTGTACTGGGCACGACCTAGGCACAGCTCAGTTCTCTATCAAAGAAAGCTTCATAGCTTCTAGTTCTTTGTCTCAGGTAGCTACCCAAAATGCATAATGATGTTCCTGTTTCTGATTGTATGTGGTGTTTTATAACCATTATCATTTTGAAGGTAATCAGTATTGCAACTCTATTTTTTCTTATAAAGTTTGGGTTCTAACTTCACCTCTAACAAACAAACACTAGAAATTATACATCGTCAACTCAAACAACAAAGACATCATCGACATCTCGGCATTCGACCGAGAGATTGTGGTGCACATTACAATTTCTTTTGCGTATATACTCTGATGTCATTTGAATCTGAGTTTTGAGTCTGACTAGTAGTTTGTATAATACCAGCATCTTTTAAACTTTATCACCATTTTTGTATAAGTTTTATAAAAAGAAAACAAAAACAAATCTAACACAGGGGTCTACTGCACACGCTCAGAAGTCACAACTGTCTCAATCATAAAGACCAAGCGGGTCCCGAGCTAATGTGTCTGGTGAAAACATTTATAACTCTCAGAGACCCTACAAATAATTTTGGCAATTGGGTTTTTCTTATAAAGAACTAAACATTGTTAAGTAATAATAAACCGACGTAAATTCTATGAAAAAAGATTGGGTTCCAAGGAGAAAAAAAAGAAAGACACAACATACTGGCCTCATTCACATCTGTACGTTGCTCAGACGGCAGTGTGGGTTCCAAGCTGAGTCCGCCCGATATGCGACAACCGCGATGTTATCAAAGGAGCTTCCTCGTCATTAAGCTCTATTCCTCTGGGGCTCTCTCCATCCGACGAGCTCTTCGCCTTCCAATCCTGCTCAAAGTCATTATGAGTAAATAGTGATAGGGGATGATGCTTATAAGGAGGAGACAGATTAATTGACTCTACCTTGGTGATTCGATCTGGGAGGCTATCAGTGATTGGTTGAGTCGCTTTCACATCTTTAATTTTTATGTAATTGTACATTACAACCCCACAGAGTGCTGCATCCATCATAAAAAAGAAATGAAATAATGCACATGAGAATTTAATAGCTTTGTCCAATTTGTAACAAACCTATTGCGTATCCGATAATGTTGAGACCAGTGATGGTGGACTCAGGGAATATGACAGTGGAGAGGGCTATGAGAATCCAGTCTTTGAGAACGCCAGCAACCCTGATGGTTACTGCTCCTGTTCTTCCGATGACTAAGAATATGGAGAAGTTTAAGGCAAGTGCGCAGAGAGCGTTTGAGAAAAAGATCCAGAAGTTGAATTGGATCTGCGAGACTTCTATGTTCGGTTTCTCCAGTACATACCAAGGCAAGGACAGGAAAACAAAGCTGCAAGAAGAAGATTCTATGTTTAAATGTGCAGTAGAGGCCAAATGATATCTTAAGCTGAAATTCAAATCAAGTCAATGTGGACAGTGTACCTGCAAGGGGCTATATAGTATAAGCTGGTGACAGGGTTTAGTGTCAAGCCCTTTTTCTGAAGAAGAACTTGAGTTAGGACCAGTCTAAGTGCTTCAGCAAAGATGCCGGTGACCTGGTAGACGGTCCCGATTACGTTGAAATTAATTTCGCCATAGGAGGAAACCACAACTCCAACACTGACCAGAAGCATGTTCATGAACACGTCGCACCTTGCCTTGTCAGTGCCACAAACAACGGCCATGATAAATGTTGCTACAGGCACTGTCATTCCATAATAATCACGTGTTAAGAAGCAGCAAGATACATATACGTAGTATAGATTTTGAGGGAGGGGTATGTATATTTCACATACTTAGTGCTTTGAGCATCTGAATGAAGGCAACAGAGATGTGCAAGTAAGCAGTATTGCCAAACCTGTTAAAAGATAGTAAACAGAATGCTCAAGAGAGAGGAGGTAAATGGCATTTGGAAATGTAGAAAGAGCAACTATAAACCTAATAAGTCCCGCTGTATATGGAAGAAGAGACTAACCAGAGGCTGGATGCAAAGAATGCGCTTATAGGTACCACACAGGTCACGTATCTGGAATCCAAGAAAACATGTTATAAAAAAAAAAAAAGAGAGATGATGGAAACTAAGTAACTAGATAAGAAGAAATGGATGAAAGAAAGGGCTTACATTTCGAAAGTCATTTTAACAGGAGAGACAACCTACATTTATACAATAAGAAGAAGGCATAGATAAGCGCATAGGGACACACATATGACATGCGGTGTAAAATAAAATGATCTGTACCTTGAAAACACGAATGAGAAGGAAGGCGACAAAGCCAGAAAAGCCCATGTGGATCATAGTCAATGTTATAGGAAGAGGAAAGTTGAAGTATTTGGGAGATAGAACCCACTGCCAAAAATGAAAATGAAATCCAAGTCTAAGTCTCTACTCTAGGAATACAGAATCAAAGACAAATGCTTGTGAAAAAGGACCTTGTTGTAGAGAATAACGCCAGAAGAGAGTAGAATGTAGATGAGTAAGTAGCTGTATGTTAGCAAAAGCGTCTTGTTTATCATCTTTGCCATCGGTAGATAATGCGATGCGATGCGATAGTCACAGTTGTTTAATAGTCACAATGCTGACATCATCAAATAACACGGAAGCATCCCGCACTCACGCATCACAGATTCCCCAATGGAAACCAAATCTGATTCAAAACCAAAAAAAAAAGGAGAGCATAAAGTAACCATCTCACTAAAACGCATTCAGATCCTAAAATCAGATCCTATAAAGTTGTAGATTTGTAGCAATACCTCAGATATGAGAAAGCCGAGAAAATGCGAATCTCGGCCTTTGGAACACAAAGCGCGAATCTAGTTTAACATGAGCTACGGATCAGACCAGAGAGATTTAAATTTTCCGAAGAGAGTGGGTGAGGGAAGAAGATGATGATTAATGCGGACGATGGCGAATCGATGATGAAGAAGAAGAAGACTTATTAATTGAAGGAGGGAAGAGAAAGGACGTCGAAGAAGTTTTTGTCAGAAGTGGAGAGGAGGAGCGAGCTACTCTTTGCATATAATGCTTTGGGAACACACACAGAGAGTTTTACAACTAAAATGAATAGTTACAACAAGAATTAAATAGATTTAGCCAAATAAACGGTGGAGATGAATCTTCTGCTCTCCTCACCTTTCTAATCTAAAGGCTGTCCTTTCATCTTCTTGACGGTGGATTTACTTTTACCTAATCCCCAAATAAAATGGAGATTTTATACTTTAGTGGTGATATATGAATTATTATTTATTGATATTTAAATTTTTTTTCAAAATAAACATTTATATAAAAAATATATTAATATTGATGTATGAGTCAATAGTTATTACCACAATAAAAAGATATTGTTAAAAGTATAAACTTTTTATAAGGAAAATTATATATGCCATAATTAGATTAATGTAATATTATTATTTTTCAAAAAACATGTTACTGTTTTTGTTAAAATTAGATGTGGTGCTTACATATATGCAAACCACTTCGTAATGTTTAAGAGACGATAGATTAATACTGTAAAATTGTTACTAAGGAGGTATCAAAAATTTATGGTATGAAATATGAAGGTTATATAAGTATAGAATCTAATTTTCCCAGAATTTTACACATTCAAAAACAAAATTACTACACTTTTTTGACTAATATCATCATGAAGTAAAGAAGCAGAGTGATTTTGATTATCTTTTAGCAGTAATGTGGAATTAATAGGACAGAGTTGAGGAGAGTTTAGAAGAGTTTGAAATGCATGCCACCACAATGCACATGTTTGGTCTAAAATTTGCATGATATTGCACACAGAGTGGCACATACATACAAAGCAATTCAAAAGTGAGAATTTGATCGAAGTGCTTATGGTATCAAGGTTATATATGAGCAAGAAGCTGATATTGCCAAAAACTTACTTAACTACAAAACAAAATGACTACACCTTTGAGTCTTTGACTTAATCATCATGAAGCCGACCAGATGTGATATGGATGTTTTTATCAACAGTGTGGAGTAGATAGGGTAGTAAACAGAGTTTAGAAGACTTTAAAGTGCCTTCACCACAATGTTCATGGTTGGTCTAAAATTTACCTCATATTGCACATAGAATGCAGCCACTGCAACTATTTGATCATCTTATAACAAATACAAAACCAAAACCAATTGTAACAGAGATGAATGCGGATGACAACTATTGCTTTATTGCTCGTCTCTTTCGCATTTGAAAGATGGTTTCTCGCTACAATGATTCTAATCTCAATAGCGGAAACTAGTCTTCTAAGTTATACCCTAAATATCACCTTTTAAGTAAATATCACCTTTTATGCTACAATGTGACAATGAGATAAAGAAAAGCAATGACGTGATTTATAGTTATAGAGCATATAACTCTGAAAGAAATTATTGTTTGGTTCATACTAAAATCAAGTTTCTTGATGGCGGCTGCCTTAACGCTTTTGAGAAAAGTAAAACAATATTTCATATAGCTTTCACAGATCAAAACCTTTAAACCATAGTTATGGGTTCTCAACTCATCCAGTGGAATGGCTGCATCTGAACTACTAGGTTGGTTCATGGTTGGATTAGATAGTGACTTCCGTTGTAACATTTATAGCAATTAAAATCTTATTAATCTAGAAGCCAGCATAATGATCATGGATCATCAGGACAACACAAACCGATCGAAAAACTAGAAACACCGTACAATGAAGCATTAGAGCATCTCCATTAGTGAACCCCACCATAAGAGGGGTTCACAAAAAAAATTTTTATTATTATTTTTTTCTGTTTGATTTTAAAAAAAAAAAATAATAATAATAATTAGACCAATCGTGGGCTGCTACGTGTCGTAGAGCCCACGAAATAGTCATGAACCCGTTTCATCCGAGAGAGGCTTTGCGAAACTGAGTTCTTCCCTTGAGACTCCAATGGAGATGGTTTTATAGTTCCGTAGACCTAGAAGTTAACCAACTTAATTCACTGAGAAAACAAATTTAAAAATACTCAAATTACCCCGTAAATAAATTATTAAGAAACATATAAAATTACCGATAAAAAACGAATGGAGTTATCCTTTAAATAAATTATTAAAAATAAATAGGATAAATTGCTAAAGTCACCAAAACAGATTTTATTAAAAAAGTAAAATATACATAGATTCTATTAAAGTGAAGTTTAAGCTTTTTTTTTCTAAAACAACTATTAATATTTAAAACTTAAAATAATAATTCTTTTAGAAAATATTTTTTGAAAATTTGAAAAAATAAAATGTTGATTATTAATCGAATTTGAACTGAAAAGATAGAAAATAACCTTTTGTTTTATTAAATATTTATTTATATTTATATATTATAGAATAGAGATTTGTTGACAAAAAAAATGTTGACAAAAAAAAAAGAATAGAGATTTAAAATTTTTACACTTCTTCAATAAATGAACGTTTTTAGTTATTTTCTTCTTTTGTGTTATTTTAGTTTTTTTTTTTCAAAACCTTTTTACAGAGTCTTTTCGAGATTTGCGTAAATTATATTTTCAAATCAACCTTGAAGTAGTATTGTCGCTGTCGGCTCCGTCGTCGAACCCTCATTTCAGGTGAGTCATCTTCCATTCTCGCCTTTATTCTTCCTTCCGATTTCATTTTATGACTCAAAATCGATTTTTGTAATTTTAAATCATCATCATCGTCATATCTGCTTGGCATCTTCCATTAGTTCTTCTACAAATTTGATTTGAGAATAGTACCATTTATTGTTTCAATTCCCGGATGTACGATAACAGCAACTCTTTGCTGAACCCACCTCTGCTGGTGATTCTGCGATTGTTCCTCTGTCCACTCTTAAAGCCATCTATGGCGAAGTCACCACAAACACTCAGTCTGGTAATTACTCTTAGCTCTCATTCCCTGTTGCTATCATTACAAAAAATACCCTAATGGGAGGAGAAAATTATTAGGATCATGATTAAAAGTCGCATTTGATATTAGCTGTGCAATCATTGACTTGGTTAATTGTGTTATTTCTTGCAGGTGAAACAGTCGAGAAAGAGTCTAAAATGTCTACCTCCAGGATCATGGTTTGAGAGGTTCTCAAGTTAAGATTATCATTTTGGTCTCTATTTTTAAAACTTGGTTTGCATCAAACTGTACAACCTTAAAAGATTTGGCTTTCAAATTATGGACCCATCGGTCTAAGATTAGGTCTTTTCTTTTTGAGTTAAAGATTTGCTCTTGTTTTTATATTCTGTCATGTAGTTTGCACGTGCAAACAAGAAAATTTGTAAGTCCAAGATTAGGTTTTGTTGTTGCATGAAAAGAAAATTGGGGGCCAGATATCATATTGTAAATTGTGACTAAAGGAGTAATGAACTTTGGGATAAACAGACAAATGTTGATTTTTACCTTCCCATTCGCAAAATACATCACAAAATATAATATTTGTCATAAATTTACAATTAAGTGGAAAACATTAGACTAATCATCATATGAACCAATGAGATGTGACTTGGATATTTGATCAGTAAGAGGTTAAAGTGCCAATCAACCCTTGGTCGAAGCTTGAAGAAGCAGAGTTGGGAAGTTGAGTCAACGTGGCCGTTTCATGGTTAAATAGAAAGACTGAGAATTTGCCCTGATGATGATTGGAAGGAGCAGGGGTCGGGAGGTATTGATCGGTAATTGTTGACACATGATCACCACTCATGAGAAGATTCGTGAATGATTCTAGTTGATCAAGATTGTGCGGAATAAAACTCATCAACGGATCCTCCTCCTCAATTAGTGAAGAAGAGAAGTCATTGGCGGGGAAGAAGCCATAAGAAGACGCCTCCGGAAAGTTGTGATTTTCTTGAGACATAACATCAAGACAAGAGCTCTGATCTTGCTCGGTCTGATGATGATGATCCTGAGAGTAACGAAGGTCACGAACCCTGTCTTTTAATATATGAAACTGATCCAACAACGAACCCTTGAACTCTCCAACTTTCTTAGTGAATCTTTTGCACTCCTCTGCGTCGCTAAGAGATCTTTTCTTCTCGTCCACCAGTTTCTTGTTGTAGAACTGTGAAAGATTCGTGCTTTTCTTTAGCTTTTCACCGTCGCTTAGGTTTCTATACTTGTCGAGAATGTCTGTGACTTGCGACTGATCTTCGGGCAAGGTGCTGACGAGATTACCGTCGCGATCGTAGTGTAGCACACAAATTTTGTTATCGCAGAGAACGGTAAGCTCCAAAGCTTTCTTGAGCATCGTCTTCTCTCTCGCCAGCAAGAAGGGTTTCTTGAAACGGGTTGTTTGGTTTCTGACAGAGAGCTTGTTTTTCTTCATCTTTGTCGAAGAATCAGAAGAAGAAGAAGAAAGAGAAACCATGGCTTCGAGAGTTTTGCAGAGAGAATGAGAAGTGTGAATGATTGATTAGTAGCGTGACTAGAGGGTTTAGGGCTGCATATATTTATAGATTTTGATTATCGTTGTTGATTTCCTTTTTTCGATGTATTATTTTCTTTTTTCTCATTCGGTAATTTCCTTTTTTGCCATCTTAATATAGCCGTTGGGGATTTTTACCGTGTCCCTGTTGCATTTTTATTAATTAAGTGCATAAATTTCCATTTTTGTCCATTTTATTTAAGCCATTGGGATTTTTTAACCGTTTGTTTGTGTTGTGCAATAGACTATTGGTTCGTCATTCTTCTCAATTCGCTTAGTTTCGTTCATATGACGTAACTGTCTTAGAGACTACATCTTATTAATGATCACTTATTGACTATTTCACCTTTCTGAGAGGCATTTGGTATATTTTTGAGTCATATAGCTAATAATAGTACTGAATGCATTGATGTTTGCAGGCACAAAAAACTTATCAGTTTATGTGGATGGGAGGGAACCACGGACACTTCCTTATGTTGTGTTACAGAAAATAGCGATCAAGACATGTTGTGTTAAACATCTTCTGTTGCTGGAGATACAGGTAAGTCAAACAAACAGATGGACTTTGATCCAATCAAGCAGAATATTCTTTAGGCACAGTAATTCGATTATTTGTTTTAGGATACAATGATCGGATTATGCATGACTTCTCGTTGATTTGATATCTTTTTAGATTTGTTTTGAGCATTATATAACTGATGAACTTGTAAAGAACAAGAACTATATGCATTTTTATACCTGTAAGATTATTATTATTTCACCATTCTGATGTCTTATATGCTTCTCTTTGTCCCGTTGGCAGGTAGATGATCCTTTAACATCTGTTCGGAACCTATTTAAGTCGCCATCCTCCAAAAATCCGCTGAAGAGCCAACCGAATCAGGAGAGAGGAAGAAGAAACAATACCGTGAAGAACAAGTTTGAGCACGATAAGCAGAGAGACCTGGATGTACTATTCGAAACCAAAGACGTGCACTGTCGGATTCCGATGTCTGCTTAGTAATAAATAGTATATCAAATCGAAGTTGGATGCGTCAAGATTTGGAAACGGGCAATTTGGTGAATATAGAATGCAGAAAAGAAATGGAAAATTGTCTTGTAATAATATTCTAGACCTCTGGTCTTCGATCATTGTCTCTGTTTGTTGGGAGAAGCACTGTTTTATGGTTAAGCGCTATAAAATTAAATCCAAAACAAATAAAACATCAACCAAAATCATTAAACCGATAATGTACATAGACAAGAAGTTTGGTTAAACAGAGACAAGAAGTTTGGTTAACTTGCTCGTATAATGTATTTGTTGTTTGGTAAGGATACTAATAATTTTTGCCAACTAAATTCACTTTAAAAAAAAAATTGCAGATGATCTAAGAAGATTGCAAAAGCTCAGATCAACTAGTTCAGAGTATAGAAATGTGCACTGGTAAATAAGGAAAACGTTACAAGAGAAAAGGAAAATGCTAAGAACAGAGATTTGATCAAATCATGAAACATATATTTGTATTAGAATGCGCAAGATTTTGATGACAAATGTTTTCAAAATACAATATACAATATTTAAAAATGTTTTCAAAATACAATATTTTGATGACAAAGTATAACATATATTTGTATTAGAATGCGCAAGATGATGTGATCATATCACTACTTTGGGATTTTGAACTAAAGTCCCTCTTGGCATATGAAAACTGGAAACATTTATGATTCAGCTCTTCATAATTTTTTGGGTGTTATGGGATGGATCCATTTAGTTATATAATAGTATAGCATCTTTGAACGTTTGTGAGGGGTGGCCGTCTAAAGCTGGCGTGTGTCTCCCAATGATAAGCTTTGCCGTTGCATATTCGAACTTCTCTGTTCTGCTTTTACGATGGATCAAATGATATATTAATCCGTGGCTACTTTTCCAAACATTGTTCGGTTCAGCAGTTTTGAATATGAAAGTCTCTATTCAAGTCACATGCTCTCCTTGGCTGCTGCGTTGATACCATATTTTCATAACATGTAAGCTTTTCATTCCTAAGTCTTGCTTGGAACATTTTTTTAGGTCTTGGACTTGCACTTCCTTTAGGGAGGATGAATGGTGTTCAACCACCATAGAACACTGAGCACAAGACTTGCGAGGTTAAAACGTGTGGAATATATATATAGTGGGTTCGAGTTTTAACAAAATTCGAGGATCAACGAACGAGGATTCAACTGCCCATGTGTTTTAAAGAGAAAATGCTTCATGAGTCATTATGTTCATATCCTATAACTTTTCCTTGTCAGATTTATTTATATGTTTTCATCTTCTTATCTTTAAAGAATTCAAGTTCAATCGGTTTGGGTGTCAGCTTAAGTGAAAAAAAAATTAGACAATGGGAAAGCAATGCAAATGACTGGTTCAATAAGAAACACAAAACACATAAACAATAGTCTCAAATAAAAACACACAACATAGTTCAATCCATAATTAAGGTCTCAGAAAACATTAAAAACGTAGTGGATAGAGAGTGATATGATGATTACTCAGTGTTGTCAGAGTAATCATCATTCTATAAGGAGACCACAAGGCCCATCTCCTTATAGGTGAGTTTGAGGAGTCGCTGAAGACCAGTTATCGTGTTCTCTGGAACGATGAATTTGGTATAGAATGTCTCCTAGTCTTTTATTGTTTCACGCTCTTGACCATCGTTTTTTTGTTTTGGCAGTCCCTCACTCGAATACCGCGGAGTACGAGAAAGATTTTTTGGAGAGTGCTCGGGTCGTCGCATCTTAGAGGCAAAATCTTTGGGAGAAATTTTCGTATAGGAGGATCCGCAGCTCGATTGATCGGATTAGACAACGTAAGTCTCTTTTCCTTTCCTTTTGCTTGGTTTCCTCAGGGATCTTAAGTCGCTTTCTTTTATCTTTGCAGAGGTTTGGCGCTCAGACACTGTTCCCATTATCACCAAGAAATCAAAGAGAATCAACATGTTCAAAAAGGCCGAGCAGAGGACCAAACTCAACTCCTTATGGTCATCCATCCCCTTTTTCAAGCGGAACACGAGCACTCGCCCAAATTAGTCGACTGAGTCTTGATCAAACATCAGTCGAAGGGAATAACAGCCTCGCATCACCTATGTGTCATGCATTGACTGGCTACCTGATGGAAATTTTAGACCAAGTCTAACCGAAGAACGACGGTTTGGCCGACCAATAGTTCTCTCGGTTACTGCACTGCGTCTCGAAACCTTTTTCTTGGTAATTCAATAGAACGATTAGAGTTTTCTTTGTATTTACTTAAACGACTGCTTGTAAAAGTTCTATTGGATAAGCAAAATTACGAACGAGCAACCGCCTTTAATTTCCTGTTCTATCTGAAAAGGGGGGAACTCGCCGGCAAACGCGAGCAACCACCCGAACTAATCCGTTTCTCGGATAAAGACAAATGAACGAAAAAATGATTTATATATTTCTAAGTTGGGACGGCTTACTGAAATATATAAAGAAACATTCAGGTCTAAAATAAAAATCAAAGGCAACAGTTCTTACAGCAAAAGGCCTTAGCCGAGAAAAAGAGATAGTTTAAAACAAGCAAGGCCACAAGGCCGAAAAAGGTTACAACATACATTAAAAATCATCCCGAGACAAGGGGATCCTCCTCGGAACGCTCTCCGCTCGTGCCAGAGTCTGTCACCCCGAGTGACGGCGAGTCGGTGATATCGACCGAATGGACGCATATCTCCGGGTAGTCCAAGAACTTGCCAAGGAATTCGATTTCTTCGAACTTACCAAGGTTCCCCGAGGAGAGAACGTTTGCGCCGACGCATTAGCTGCACTCGGGAGCAAACTCCATAACCAAGTCAAGAGGACAATACCCATACACCGAATCGATAGACCGAGTATCGACGCTCCCTCCACAGAAAGTACTCCCACTGCACCAATCTCCGCAGCAACTCGACGATCCACTGACGATCCCAACAACACCGAGATGCCCGATTGTGATGACACCCCGATTGATTGGCGAGTAGAGTTCATCGATTACCTCATCCGCGGGGAACTGCCAACAGATAAGTGGGCAGCAAGACGCCTGAAGAGACGCAGCGCCCACTAAGTCATTATGAACGACGAACTTCACCGAGTAACCGCGAACAAGGTACTCTTGAAGTGCATCCAAGGTGATGAAGTGCGACGAGTGATGGCAGAAACACACGACAGAGCGGGAGGAAATCATTTTCTCTATCTATCCTTTATCTCTCTATCTTCTGCTCTCTGTTTTAGTTCCTCTACTCGGTATGTCGACGAGCAAAAGACTTTCTCGAGAACAGAAGGGGAAGATGACTGCGGGTACTGTTGGTTCCGACAGCGATCTGGATAGGGTCCGCGGATCCGGCGGTAACGCAGAGCCGGCTCATCGCGAGGCGATGATGGATACCGAGAACATGACTCGAGAACAACGTATGCTCGTCTTGGAGGCGATGGTTCGATCTCGCGGGGATGACGATGGAGGCGATGGTTCCTCTGATGACGGGATGATTCCTTTTTGCTTTTACCCGGGAAATATTTTCAAGGAGCAGCGCATGCTTGATCCAACACGAGCTCGTGCCTCCGTGGTCGAAGGGCAGGACTAGTCAAACGTTTTACCGACGCGATCTACATTCGAGTCGGTAACAAAACTGCTGAAGAAGTGCAAGGCGACTGGGGTTACGTTCATAATCCCGAACAAGGACCAAAGGCCGTGGTCTCCCCCGAAGGGATATCAGTGCGTATACGAGTCGTACTTCGAGGGTGACATGAAGTTATGGTTTCCGATACCTCGACTTGTTGCCGCCTACACAATGCACCGAGGAGTTGCTTTGAGCCAATTCTTGAATGGTGCTGGGCGACTGGCGGTTGCGCTGATGGTTATCGGGGCGGATGCTGGCGTTAGGGAAGGACAGATATGACGATTGGTGACTCGAACCCCGGCACTTCCGGTGAAGAGCCCGAGCTTACGCCTCCGCCTCCTCATCTTTTTCTCTCGTCGGACTTTATGAGCTCCATGATGGCCCGTCTCACGCATCAAGAAGAAGTCCAGAAAACGACGAACGAGCAGCTCGCAGCCCTTGTAGCTGCTCTCACCGCTCCTGCTGGGCCGACAAGTCGTTCCCAACCTGTCTGCCGCCATCTTTTCCCTCCAACACCGGCAGAAGATCGCACCGTCGACGAATCTGACCCTAACGGACCTCCTGCCGCTTACCCTACTCCGGCGATAGTAGACCAAACGACGATTCGCGAGATCGCCGAGCTCAAACTCAGCCTTCAACAGATGAGCTCGCAGATCCATCAAGCGACGAGCATATCTCCTCAGATCGACATCATTATTGCCTCCACCTCGCGCTCGCCTTTCGCTGGCGAGTTAACCAGAGTCCAGCTCCGCAAAATAGAAAAGCTTCGTCTTCCCGAATACAAACCCGGCGGTGACCCTGTCGAGCATCTAACAGCCTTCATAATAACGATGGCCAGAGCTCGTCTTTCCAACGAAGAGAAGGACGCATGATACTGTCAGCTTTTCGTCGAAACACTGAACGAACAAGCGCTAACTTGGTTCTCGCAGCTCAGCGAGAACTCGATTCGCAGTTTCCGAGACCTTTCAGTTGTGTTTCTCAAGACTTACATCATGTTCGCCAAGCGAGCAGCAACCGCTTCTAGCCTGTGGAATATGGCGCAAACAAAGGACCAAAGCCTTAAAGACTACATGGAAAAGTTCAAGACGATCGTTTCCTGAGTCGATGTTCCTGATCACATCGCTATCGACGCCTTGATGAACACTCTCCTCGTCAACTCGAAGTTTCGAAAGGACTTGTATTCCAACCCTACAACTTCGCTCCCTGACGCTATCGCCAGATCTCACAACTTCATCCGAATGGAAGAAGACACCAAGGCGATAATCCGAAAGCAGAACGCCGCCAAGCCTGCAGCAGCCAAGAGTGCGGGTGCTCGGACAGAGCCGCGCCAGCACGCACCAAGTGATACTGGCAGCAAAAAGGGCGGTCTCCTCTACGTCGTAGATGAGAACAATGCCCCCGTTTCAACCATGGTCATGCACGACAAAAAATGGAATGTCTATCAGCGAGAAACCGACTCTCCCGATGCGTCTCCTAGTACCCCGAGTGCTGGAACCGTGGCTAAAGTCGATTCGGCGACGGGACCGACCAGAACGCCCATCGATCTTACGAAGCATTGCAAGTATCACGACGTTAAGGGGCACGATACGACTGAGTGCAAATCTCTCTACGCCCAGTTCCTCTCCTCGATCGAAAGCGGAGATTACAAGATCCAGCCGCCGAAACCCAAACCGAAGGGGGAGAACAGCTGGAGCAGGAACAAAGACAAGAAAGCTCAGCGAAAATCGCAGAGCAAAAATCGTAAAAGTGACAAACAGCCAAAGGACGCAGAAAAAGCTGCCCGAGAGACCGACGATGACGACGACTCGGCAGATGACGATCAGCCGGCCAATCGCCAGCGCATCGAAGTGATCCGCGTCCAACCGCAAGGAGAGAACGAACCGGGATCCTCGTCCGACGAGGACGACGACATGAAAACTTTCCAAAGCACCAGGGACTCCTCGATCAAAAGCTCCAATCTACTACCGAGGAAACAACAGTCTACACCGATCTCCGCCTACGGATCGACTCGAACCGAGCCGCGAAAGCTTCAGCGCAAGAATTCTCTCACCAGCAGTCCGCTGAAAAGCCGAACTGTGATTTGCGAGACAAACTCAACGCGAAGATCGGTGATCTGCGGACAACCCTCAACCACAAGAAAAGGGATATTGCCGATACGAGTAACGACCTTCGCGACGTGCACCGTGCAAAGCATGCACAAACTCGTCCCCGGATAAACGTCATTATGGGCGGATCACCTCCTTGCGGCGATTCGGTTAGATCAGTCAAGGACTATCGCAGGCAAGCCACCACTTCCCAACGATGGCCCAGAAGCAAGTAGACGATCAGCCGATTACCTTTTCGTCTGATGACACACTCGGCGTACACCTCCTTCACAACGATCCTCTGCTCGTCGTGCTTGGCATTGACAAGTACGACGTCACAAAAGTGCTCATCGACACCGGTAGCTCGGTCGATATCATCTTTCGCGAAACCCTCGTGAAAATGGGGATCGATCTCAACGACGTTAAGCCCTCAACTCGAACCCTGACAGGATTCAACGGATCTTCCGAAGTAATCGCCGGCACGATCCGCCTCTCGGTTCATGCATGCGGAGTCACGCGAACGGTCAAGTTCTCCGTCGTCGGCTCCAAAGCTCCTTATCACATTATACTTGGCACCCCATGGTTACATTCCGTGCGAGCAATCGCATCAACGTACCATCAATGTGTTAAGTTTCCGGGATCCGACAGATCTGTCAAAACTCTGAAAGGGGACCAGCAGGCTGCACGTGACCTCCTGATCGCCACGGTTAAGATTCAGCGCTCTTAGTCGCTCGTCAACTCGATCTCTCCCCCTGCGAGCAAAGTTTGTCCGCAAAAAGAAGAGGTTCTAGAAGTACCGATCAACAACTCGGACCCGAGCAAATCCGTCCGAGTAGGCGCGTTTTTATCTGCCGCAATGCAGCAGAAGATCCTCGACTTTCTCAAGCAGAACTTGTCCTCATTCGCTTGGACAATGTCCGATATGAAAGGAATCGATCCAGCTATCACAACTCACGAACTCAATGTTGACCCCAGTTTCAAACCCATCCGCCAGAAGAGAAGAAAGTTGGGTCCAGAGCGATCCAAGGCAGTCGCTGAAGAAGTCGAACGTCTACTCGGCGCCGGCTCAATTACCGAAGTTCATTACCCAGAATGGTTAGCCAATCCAGTGGTCGTTAAGAAGAAGAACCGTAAATGGCGCATCTGCGTCGATTTTACCGATCTCAACAAAGCATTTCCTAAGGACAGCTACCCGTTGCCTAGCATCGATCGCCTAGTCCAGTCGACAGCCGGCAACGAGATGCTGACATTTATGGATGCTTTCTCGGGTTACAATCAGATCTTAATGCACCCAGACGACAGGGAGAAAACCGCGTTCATCACCGACCGAGGAACTTACTGTTATAAAGTGATGCCCTTCGGACTGAAAAACGCCGGAGCAACCTACCAGAGCCTTGTCAATCGGATGTTCGCCGACCAGCTGGGAAAAAACAATGGAAGTCCACATTGACGACATGCTCGTCAAATCACTCCGAGCTGATGACCACCTAATGCACTTGAAGGAATGCTTTGCGATCCTCAACAAGTACGAGATGAAGCTGAACCCCGCCAAGTGTACCTTCGGCGTCTCCTCAGGCGAATTCCTCGGTTACGTCGTCACGCAACAAGGAATAGAAGCCAATCTCAGCGGTCCATGATCTCTCAAGTCCGAGAAACTGCCGAGAAGTGCAGA
Source organism: Raphanus sativus (assembly GCF_000801105.2). Taxonomy (NCBI): domain Eukaryota; kingdom Viridiplantae; phylum Streptophyta; class Magnoliopsida; order Brassicales; family Brassicaceae; genus Raphanus; species Raphanus sativus. The sequence goes on along the minus strand of NC_079511.1, from coordinate 21,283,790 downwards.
CTAACGAGACGCATCGACGCACTTCATCGCTTTATCTCCCGATCTACCGACAAGTGCCTCCCCTTCTACGATCTCCTCCGAGGGAACAAGAAGTTCATTTGGGATGACAAATGCGAGGACGCATTCACTCAACTTAAGCAGTACCTGACGACTCCTCTCGTCCTAGCCAAGCCGGATGTTGGAGACGTCCTATCTCTCTATATCGCAGTCTCCTCAGCAGCCGTCAGTAGCGTCCTAATCAAAAGGATCGCGGCGAGCAGCGTCCGATTTTTTACACGAGCAGACGGATGACTGGTCCGGAAACCAGATACCCAACCTTGAGAAGCTGGCTCTGGCCGTCGTTGATTCTGCGAGAAAGTTGCGACCCTACTTCCAATGCACTCTATCGAAGTGTTAACCGACCAACCGCTCCGCACCGTCCTGCAAAATCCCAACAGAGCTGGCCGGTTGACTAAGTGGGCAATTGAACTGAGCGAACTTGACATCACCTATAAATGCCGAACAGCCGCCAAGTCTCAAGTCCTTGCAGATTTCCTTGTAGAGCTCACACCATACCTTGCGCAGGACCTCGACATTCCAAGTCCCAACTGGATTCTCCACGTCGACGGGTCATCAACGAGCAAAGGATCAGGAGTCCAACTTCAGTCACTACGGGAGAACTCATTCGGCAGTCTTTCAGTTTCGGTTTCCCAGCCTCCAACAACGAAGCGGAGTACGAGTCACTAATCGCGGGTCTCCGTCTCGCCGAGCCGTTAAAGCCAAACGCTTAAGTGCTTATTGCGACTCGCAGCTTGTCGCTAGCCAGTTTAGCGGCGACTACGATGCTCGCAACGACCGAATGGACGCATATCTCCGGGTAGTCCAAGAACTTGCCAAGGAATTCGATTTCTTCGAACTTACCAAGGTTCCCCGAGGAGAGAACGTTTGCGCCGACGCATTAGCTGCACTCGGGAGCAAACTCCATGACCAAGTCAAAAGGACAATACCCATACACCGAATCGATAGACCGAGTATCAACGCTCCCTCCACAGAAAGTACTCCCACTGCACCAATCTCCGCAGCAACTCGACGATCCACTAACGATCCCAACAACACCGAGATGCCCGATTGTGACGACACCCCGATTGATTGGCGAGTAGAGTTCCTCGATTACCTCATTCGCGGGGAACTGCCAACAGATAAGTGGGCAGCAAGACGCCTGAAGAGACGCAGCGCCCACTACGTCGTTATGAACAACGAACTTCACCGAGTAACCGCGAACAAGGTACTCTTGAAGTGCATCCAAGGTGATGAAGTGCGACGAGTGATGGCAGAAACACACGACGGAGCGGGAGGAAATCATTCAGGAGGCCGAGCTCTCGCCCTCAAGGTCGGAGCTCGGGCTTCTTTTGGCCATCAATGAACACCGATTGCGAAGCATATGCCCGTCGGTGCAACAAATGTCAGCATCATGCCCGAGTATCCACAGCCCTACCGAGCTGCTGCGGACGTCTGCGGCTCCGTATCCATTCATGCGATGGGGTATGGATATCATCGGGCCAATGCCGAACTCGCGCCAGCGTTGCTTTATCTTGGTCCTCACTGACTATTTCACTAAGTGGATCGAAGCCGAGGCCTTCTCTCAGGTGACGGACAAGGAAGTCTGCACCTTTGTCTGGAAAAATATCATCTGCCGTCATGGCTTACCATACGAGATCGTGACGGACAACGGCTCTCAGTTCATGTCTGGAAACTTCAAGGAGTTCTGCAGTAAATGGAATATCCGCCTTAGCCCTTCGACTCCCCGCTACCCGCAAGGAAACGGACAGGCGGAATCCTCCAACAAGATTATCATCGATGGGATCAAGAAACGGTTCGACCTCAAGAAAGGCCATTGGGCCGACAAACTGGACGGTGTCCTCTGGTCGCACCGAACGACTCCTCGTGGTGCGACCAAATCCACCCCTTTCTCCCTTGCTTACGGGATGGAAGCAATGGCCCCTGCAGAAGTCAACGTGACGAGTCTTCGCCACGCCAAGATGCCTTAGTTCGTCGAACTCAACCAAGACATGCTCCTTGACGCCCTCAACGAACTCGAAGAGAAACGCGATCAGGCACTTCTCCGGATCCAGAATTATCAAAAACCAGATCGAGAGTTACTACAACAAGAAGGTCAAAGCGCGCCCTCTCGAACTCGGTGACCTCGTCCTCCGGAAAGTTTTTTGAAAACACTAAGGAACTAAACTCTGGAAAGCTAGGAACCAACTGGGAGGGACCTTACAAGATCACTCGAGTCGTCAAACCCGGCGTCTACCGACTCAAGACTTCCCACGGAGAGGCAGTCCACGAGCTTGGAACTCGATGCACCTTCGTCGCTTCTACCAATAGAAACACCTCTCCCATCTCTCCGAGTGAATGAAACACATCTCCCATGTTAGGCTATGGTAGGTCATTCACTCGGAGAGGTGATAGAGGTGTTTCTATTGGTAGAAGCGACGAAGGTGCATCGAGTTCCAAGCTCGTGGGACTGCCTCTCCGCGAGAAGTCTCGAGTCGGTAGACGCCGGTTTGACGACTCGAGTGATCTTGTAAGGTCCCTCCCAGTTGGTTCCTAGCTTTCCAGAGTTTAGTTCCTTAGTGTTTTCAAAAACTTTCCGGAGGACGAGGTCACCGAGTTCGAGAGGGCGCGCTTTGACCTTCTTGTTGTAGTAACTCTCGATCTGGTTTTGATAATTCTGGATCCGGAGAAGTGCCTGATCGCGTTTCTCTTCGAGTTCGTCGAGGGCGTCAAGGAGCATGTCTTGGTTGAGTTCGACGAACTGAGGCATCTTGGCGCGGCGAAGACTCGTCATAATGACTTTTGCAGGGGCCATTGCTTCCATCCCATAAGCAAGGGAGAAAGGGGTGGATTTTGTCGCACCACGAGGAGTCGTTCGGTGCGACCAGAGGACACCGTCCAGTTCGTCGGCCCAATGGCCTTTCTTGAGGTCGAGCCGTTTCTTGATCCCATCGATGATAATTTTGTTGGAGGATTCCGCCTGTCCGTTTCCTTGCAGGTAGCGGGGAGTCGAAGGGCTAAGGCGGATATTCCATCTACTGCAGAACTCCTTGAAGTTTCCAAACATGAACTGAGAGCCGTTGTCCGTCACGATCTCGTATGGTAAGCCATGACGGCAGATGATGTTTTTCCAGACAAAGGTGCGGACTTCCTTGTCCGTCACCTGAGAGAAGGCCTCGGCTTCGATCCACTTAGTGAAATAGTCGGTGAGGACCAAGATAAAGCGACGCTGGCGCGAGTTCGGCATTGGCCCGATGATATCCATACCCCATCGCATGAATGGATACGGAGCCGCAGACGTCCGCAGCAGCTCGGTAGGGCTTTGGATACTCGGAGCGTGGCGCTGACATTTGTCGCACCGACGGGCATATGCTTCGTAATCGGTTTTCATTGATGGCCAAAAGAAGCCCGAGCTCTGGACCTTGAGGGCGAGAGCTCGGCCTCCTGAATGATTTCCTCCCGCTCCGTCGTGTGTTTCTGCCATCACTCGTCGCACTTCATCACCTTGGATGCACTTCAAGAGTACCTTGTTCGCGGTTACTCGGTGAAGTTCGTCGTTCATAACGACGTAGTGGGCGCTGCGTCTCTTTAGGCGTCTTGCTGCCCACTTATCTGTTGGCAGTTCCCCGCGGATAAGGTAATCGAGGAACTCTACTCGCCAATCAATCGGGGTGTCGTCACAATCGGGCATCTCGGTGTTGTTGGGATCGTCAGTGGATCGTCGAGTTGCTGCGGAGATTGGTGCAGTGGGAGTACTTTCTGTGGAGGGAGCGTCGATACTCGGTCTATCGATTCGGTGTATGGGTATTGTCCTTTTGACTTGGTCATGGAGTTTGCTCCCGAGTGCAGCTAATGCGTCGGCGCAAACATTCTCTCCTCGGGGAACCTTGGTAAGTTCGAAGAAATCGAATTCCTTGGCAAGTTCTTGGACTACCCGGAGATATGCGTCCATTCGGTCGTTGCGAGCATCGTAGTCGCCGCTAAACTGGCTAGCGACGAGCTGCGAGTCGCAATAAGCACTTAAGCGTTTGGCTTTAACGGCTCTGGCGAGACGGAGACCCGCGATCAGTGACTCGTACTCCGCTTCGTTGTTAGAGGCTGGGAAATCAAAACTGAAAGACTGCCGAATGAGTTCTCCCGTAGGTGACTGAAGTTGGATTCCTGCACCTGATTCTTTGCTCGTTGATGACCCGTCGACGTGGAGAATCCAGTTGGGACTTGGAATGTCGAGGTCCTGCGGAAGGTATGGTGTGAGCTCTACAAGGAAATCTGCGAGGACTTGAGACTTGGTGGCTGTTCGGCATTTATAGGTGATGTCGAGTTCGCTCAGTTCAATTGCCCACTTAGTCAACCGGCCAGCTCTGTTGGGATTTTGCAGGACGGTGCGGAGCGGTTGGTCGGTTAACACTTCGATGGAGTGCGATTGGAATTAGGGTCGTAACTTTCTCGCAGAATTAACGACGGCCAGAGACAGCTTCTCAAGGGTTTGGTATCTGGTTTCCGGGCCAGTCATCCGTCTGCTCGTGTAAAAAATCGGACGCTGCTCGCCGCGACCTCTTTGATTAGGACGCTACTGACGGCTGCTGAGGAGACCACGATATAGAGAGATAGGACGTCTCCAACATCCGGCTTGGCTAGGATGGGAGGAGTCGTCAAGTACTGCTTAAGTTGAGTGAATGCGTCCTCGCATTTGTCATCCCAAATGAACTTCTTGTTCCCTCGGAGGAGATCGTAGAAGGGGAGGCACTTGTCGGTAGATCAGGAGATAAAGCGATGAAGTGCGGCGATGCGTCCCGTTAGTCTCTGCACTTCTCGGCAGTTTCTCGGACTTGGGAGATCAAGGACCGCTGAGATTTGCTTCGGATTGGCTTCTATTCCTCGTTGCGTGACGACGTAACCGAGGAATTCGCCCGAGGAGACGCCGAAGGTACACTTGGCGGGGTTCAGCTTCATCCCGTACTTGTTGAGGATCGCAAAGCATTCCTTCAAGTGCATTAGGTGGTCATCAGCTCGGAGTGATTTGACGAGCATGTCGTCAATGTGGACTTCCATCGTTTTTTTCAGCTGGTCGGCGAACATCCGATTGACAAGCCTTGGTAGGTTGCTCCGGCATTTTTCAGTCCGAAGGGCATCACTTTATAACAGTAAGTTCTTCGGTCGGTGATGAACGCGGTTTTCTCCCTGTCGTCTGGGTGCATTAAGATCTGATTGTAACCCGAGAAGGCATCCATAAATGTCAGCATCTCGTTGCCGGCTGTCGACTCGACTAGGCGATCGATGCTAGGCAACGGGTAGCTGTCCTTAGGACATGCTTTGTTGAGATCGGTAAAATCGACGCAGATGCGCCATTTACCGTTCTTCTTCTTAACGGCCACTGGATTGGCTAACCATTCTGGGTAACAAACTTCGGTAATTGAGCCGGCGCCGAGTAGACGCTCGACTTCTTCAGCGACTGCCTTGGATCGCTCCGGACCCAACTTTCTTCTCTTCTGGCGGATGGGTTTGAAATTGGGGTCAACGTTGAGTTCGTGAGTTGTGATAGCTGGATCGATTCCTTTCATATCGGACATTGTCCAAGCGAATGAGGACAAGTTCTGCTTGAGAAAGTCGAGGATCTTCTACTGCATTGCGTCAAATAAAAACGCGCCTACTCGGACGGATTTGCTCGGGTCCGAGTCATCGATCGGTACTTCTAGAACCTCTTCTTTTTGCGGACAAAATTTGCTCGCATGGGGAGAGATCGAGTTGACGAGCGACTGAGAGCGCTGAATCTTAACAGTGGCGATCAGGAGGTCATGTGCAGCCTGCTGGTCCCCTTTCAGAGTTTTGACAGATCCGTCGGATACCGGAAACTTAACACATTGATGGTACGTTGATGCGATTGCTCGCATGGAATGTAACCATGGGGTGCCAAGTATAACGTGACAAGGAGCTTTGGAGCCGACGACGGAGAACTTGACCGTTCGCGTGACTCCCCATGCATGAACCGAGAGGCGGATCGTGCCGGCGATTACTTCGGAAGATCTATTAAATCCTGTCAGGGTTCGAGTTGAGGGCTTAACGTCGTTGAGATCGGTCCCCATTTTCACGAGGGTTTCGCGAAAGATGATATCGACCGAGCTACCGGTGTCGATGAGCACTTTTGTGACGTCGTACTTGTCAATGCCAAGCACGACGAGCAGAGGATCGTTGTGAGGAGGTGTACGCCGAGTGTGTCATCAGACGAAAAGGTAATCGGCTGATCGTCTACTTGCTTCTAGGGCCATCGTTGGGAAGTGGTGGCTTGCCTGCGATAGTCCTTGACTGATCTAACCGAATCGCCGCAAGGAGGTGATCCGCCCATAATGACATTTATCCGGGGACGAGTTTGTGCACGCTTTGCACGGAGCACGTTGCGAAGGTCGTTACTCGTATCGGCAGTATTCCTTTTCTTGCGGTTGAAGGTTGTCCGCAGATCACCGATCTTCGCGTTGAGTTTGTTTCGCAAATCACAGTTCGGCTTTTCAGCGGATTGCTGGTGAGAGAATTCTTGCGCTGAAGCTTTCGCGGCTCGGTTCGAGTCGATCCATAGGCGTAGGCGGAGATCGGTGGAGACTGGCGTTTCCTTGGTAGTAGATTGGAGCTTTTGATCGAGGAGGGACCGAAGGTCCGTGGTGCTTTGGAAAGTTTTCATGTCGTCGTCCTCGTCGGACGAGGATCCCGGTTTGTTCTCTCCTTGCGGTTAGACGCAGATCACTTCGATGCGCTGGCGATTGGCCGGCTGATCGTCATCTGCCGAGTCGTCGTCATCGTCGGTCTCTCGGGCAGCTTTTTCTGCGTCCTTTGGCTGTTTGTCACTTTTACGGTTTTTGCTCTGCGATTTTCGCTGAGCTTTCTTGTCTTTGTTCCTGCTCCAGCTGTTCTCCCCCTTCGGTTTGGGTTTCGGTGGCTGGATCTTGTAATCTCCGCTTTCGATCGAGGAGAGGAACTGGGCGTAGAGAGATTTGCACTCAGTCGTATCGTGCCCCTTGACGTCGTGATACTTGCAATGCTTCGTAAGATCGATGGGCGTTCTGGTCGGTCCCGTCGCCGAATCAACTTTAGCCACGGTTCCAGCACTCGGGGTACTGGGAGATGCATCGGGAGAGTCGGTTTCTCGCTGATAGACATTCCATTTTTTTCGTGCATGACCATGGTTGAAACGGGGGCGTTGTTCTCATCTACGACGTAGAGGAGACCGCCCTTTTTGCTGCCAGTATCACTTGGTGCATGCTGGCGTGGCTCTGTCTGAGCACCCGCACTCTTGGCTGCTGCAGGCTTGGCGGCGTTCTGCTTTCGGATTATCGCCTTGGTGTCTTCTTCCATTCGGATGAAGTTGTGAGATCTGGCGATAGCGTCAGGGAGCGAAGTCATAGGGTTGAAATACAAGTCCTTTCGAAACTTCGAGTTGACGAGGAGAGTGTTCATCAAGGCGTCGATAGCGATGTGATCAGGAACATCGACTCGAAAAACGATCGTCTTGAACTTTTCCATGTAGTCTTTAAGGCTTTGGTCCTTTGTTTGCGCCATATTCCACAGGCTAGAAGCGGTTGCTGCTCGCTTGGCGAACATGATGTAAGTCTTGAGAAACACAGCTGAGAGGTCTCGGAAACTGCGAATCGAGTTCTCGCTGAGCTGCGAGAACCAAGTTAGCGCTTGTTCGTTCAGTGTTTCGACGAAAAGCTGACAGTATCCTGCGTCCTTCTCTTTGTCGGAAAGACGAGCTCTGGCCATCGCTATGTTGAAGGATGTTAGATGCTCGACAGGGTCGCCGCCGGGTTTGTATTCGGGAAGACGAAGCTTTTCTATTTTGCGGAGCTGGACTCTGGTTAACTCGCCAGCGAAAGGCGAGCGCGAGGTGGAGGCGATAACGCTGTCGATCTGAGGAGCTGCGCTCGTCGCTTGATGGATCAGCGAGCTCATATGTTGAAGGCTGAGTTTGAGCTCGGCGATCTCGCGAATCGTCGTTTGGTCTGCTGTCGCCGGAGTAGGGTAAGCGGCAGGAGGTCCGTTAGGGTCAAGTTCGTCGACGGCGCGATCTTCTGCCGGTGTTGGAGGGAAAAGATGGCGGCAGACAGGCTGGGAACGGCTTGTCGGCCCAGCAGGAGCGGTGAGAGCAGCTACAAGGGCTGCGAGCTGCTCGTTCGTCGTTTTCTGGACTTCTTCTTGATGCGCGAGACGAGCCATCACGGAGCTCAAAAAGTCCGACGAGAGAAAAGGAGGAGGAGGCGGAGGCGTAAGCTCGGGCGCTTCGCCGGAAGTGCAGGGGTTCGAGTCACCAATCGTGATATCGGTCTAAGAAACGTTACTCTGATTGGCTCCACGGTGGGCGCCAATTGTTTGAGGTGAGTTTGGTCAACAGAAAGTAAAAGAACTCAAGAGTGGGATGAACAGAGACGTTTTATTAGAGTCGGAATAACGAGGGTACAAGAGTAAGAAAGCCGGCTAGTCGATGCTCGGAAAGCTCCTAGCCGGAAGTACAAAGAAAGCGGCGAGATACAAAGAGAGTAATGGAAACCATAATCTAGCCGCAAGTCTGTGTGTCTAAGTGGTCATCCCCTTCCTTCTTGTCCTCAACTCCTTATATAGTCTCTTAGGTCGGTTAGCTCTGACCTAATCCATCCTCTTTGTTATGGGCCTTTTGACTTGCAGACCCAATCGGAACGATTGTTCGGCCCGAGCCGTTTGATCGCTCTCTTCAGCTGCTCGTTTCCTAGCTAAAGCAGTCATGAGCCGAGTCTCGGCTCGTCGGGAGCCGGCTTCAAGCCGATCATCTTTTGAATGACAGTAATGGGCCTCCTGTTCGCTGGGCCTTGTGGATGGCGACAATCCATCCCCAACATTGTTGTTGTTGCAAGGAGGAGGTGGTGAAACACGGATGTTGAGAACACCAAACTCTACATCCCAAGCGATATCGTGGCTCAAAAGAGGAATCCCATAGGAGGAACAACATGATGTCTTGTCGACGGCTCCGAGGAAAATGCGGCAACTCTCGTCGTGGTCGTAGACCTCCTTGTTCTCACCACCGTAGAACTTGTCTAGTTCTCGTTGGGAAGCACGAACATGTCGTCACTGCAAACACCTGGCATATCCACTGAAAAGTGGAAAGATCCGTCAGACGTTCGCCGCTGGCGAGCGAGTACATCCTTGCGACCTTTCACCACAAAGGGATGATCCTCCAGTATATCCTCCATGTTGAATGATCTCACATCGTATACAGGGGCGGATCTAGAGATGAATGTTATGGGAGGCATATCAAAATTCTTTAAAGAATCAACCGGGGCATGAAGATCATTATCAAAATTTTACATAGAGTTTATAAAAATCATCCGGGGCATCCGCCACCCCTACTCACCATGTGGCTCCGCCCCTGATCGTATAGGTATCTTTCATCAGATGATCGTTGGTAACCGTATCTTCCAGATTTGCCTTTCAAACACACACAACAGAAAAGGATCGTTTTTAAAATTAAATTGCACAAAACAAAACGGTGTGATTATTTTGAATGGTTTGGGAATCGAACCTGCGTTGGGAGGCACAAAGTGGGTACACTTGTTGTCGTGGTCTTTGACTTTGACCCTTGACACAATCATCCTCAAGACTCCATCTTTCATCTTGGCATCAACCCCGGTGATCTCGCAGCAGTCGCAGCCGAGACCGGCGGATCCAGAGTACTCACGAACGTCCTCAGCCTTGACGCCGTCGCGGAGAGTTTCTTCACCGGAGAAAAAGACGAGCTTTTGTCTCACGGCGTCGACTCTGTAGCGGATGGCGTCGTCTGGAACTCCGGGCAAGTCGACGCGGACGTAGAGGCTGTCGTTGCCAAGGACCTTGATTTCCATGAAACCCTTTGGACCGTATCTCTGGTAAGGGCTGTTCGTCGCGTGCAACCTCCCTGTTCATCATTACACAAAACAGAACGCAGTAGACAGACACAGAAGTCAATATAAAAAAAAAGCAAACTTTATTCTTTTTCAATCTTCTTTGCAACAAGCTAAACACTTAAACAGAGTAACAAAACTAAGATGCAAAAAAGGATGAAACTTTACGTTCATGGAGGGTCCAAAAAGAGTAAATCGACAAAGTTTCATGTTAAACACAATAAGAGAGTATCAAAACTAATTAGATGCATTAAAGAATGAAACTTTACGTTCATGGAGGATCCAAAAAGAGTAAATCTTTGCGACAAAGTTTCATGTTAAAAGGAGAAAGAAGGAGACACAGACCAGGGATGAAAGGAACCCTCGACATGTCAATGAATGAAGCCATCTCTTCTCTTCTTCTTCTTCTTCTTCTTCTTCTTCTTTCTCTGTATTCTCTCTCTCTCTCTCTCTCTCTCTCTCTCTCTCTCTCTTTTGCTTGCGTGATATAAGAAGAGGAAAGAGGAGGCTTTTATTTGACTGGTCATCGCTTTACTTAATATCACTGTTAAAATAAAAAAGAGTTGCTTTCCTTCTTTGCAATTGTTTACCGTGGTAAGAACCCGAGAGCTAGCTGTCCATCTCTTTTATTAGCTCTCCTTCAGTGTCCTTTTGAATGCGACAAAACAGTTAAACGAGGGGAAGCAACCTCGCTCGTCTCTCTCGCTTTATTTCAAACTCTCTTTCTTTTTTACCGCAAGAGGCTGACGTCAATGATTCCCTTAGGTAAAAACAATGAGCTGTCACTTTTTTTCTCACTCGCTCCTTATCTACTATTCACATACAACAAACAAAATTAGTTAACAACCAATTTTACATGTTATTTTTTAGGGAAAATTGTTTTTTAAATCACGAACTTTCAAATTTGGTTAAAAAAAAGCTTGAACTTTTCCTTGGACCATTTAAAGCACCAACTCGGATAACAGAATGATTAAACAGAGTTAAATACCGTCTCTAATCTCCATTAAATTCAAAACGACGTCGTTTAGAAATCTTTTAAAAAATCACATATGGGTGGATTGAACCTGTGACCAAAGACACACACATGTAATGCGCAAACCACTAGACTATTTGCACTTTTTGAACTTTATTGACTACTAATACCTATTATTGTGAAACCTCCAAATTATCTTCTTACACTCTAAATCCCTAAATGATTTTATAAATATTAAAACTTGTAAATAGCTTATTAGTTATTTGAAATTTTTTGAGTATAAATAACTAAATGATTTTTAATTATATCTTTTAACTAATAATAATACAAAATGATTTTTAATTATGATTTTAAAAATATAATCTTTTAGTATTATTAAAAATTATAATAAACAATTATAGTTAATAATAACTTGTCTGATTTATAATAATAATTAATTATAATTTTTAATTAATAGTAAACTAAATGATTGTTAATTATAATTTTAATTACTAGATGATTTTTAATTACTAATAAAACAAAATGATTTTTAATTGTGATTTCTAATTAAAAATATTTTAGTATTATGAAAAATTATAATTAAAAATCATAATTCAATATCATTTAGTATTGCTATTAATTAAAAATTATAATTAAAAATCATTTAGTATCATATAGTTAATTATAAGTAGTATTTTTAATAATACTTGTAAATAAAACTTAATATTATAGTTAAATTAATAATTATTATAAGTTTTAATATTTTTAGTAATGTTCACAAAATTTTGTATAGTTAATAATTTATTTACAATTTTTAATATTTATAAAATTATTTAGGGATTTAGGGTTGAATAAGATGATTTGGAGGTTTCACAATAATAACTATTACTAGTCAATCATGTTAAAAAAAATTTAAGTGGTCTAGTGGTTTGAGCTTTACATGTGTGTGTCTATTGTCATGGGTTCAATTCCACCTAAATGCATATTTTTAAAAGATTTTTAAACGACGTCGTTTTGGACTTAACGGAAATTAGAGACGTCATTTAACTCTGTTTAATCATTCTGTTATCCGAGTTAACGTCGTACTTAATTTGGTTTAGTCAAACTAAATTGATGTTTAAAATGGCTAGTCAAATTAAATTGGTGCTTTAAATTGTCCAAGAGAAAGTTCAGACTTTTTTCAACCAAATTTGAAAGTTCATGATTTAAAAGACAATTTTTCTTATTTTTTTGCATGGTTTGTTGGTATTATTTTAAAGTTTTATTTGTTCTGGCCACAATTTTAAAAGTTTGTTGTTTTAACAAAACACCAATTAAATATCTTGTTTTTTTTTGTCAGCAACAACAGACTCATATAGACTCTGTAAACCAAACTGGGAAAACCGCATCCATGGACGACAAAAGACGCTTGCTTCCTTGCACTTCGTGCTAAGCTATCCGCCCTTTTATTTTGTGTCCGAGGTATATGAACGAGCTCTGAACTAGTAAAACTCCTTCTCAAGGATCTAATATCCTCTAAGTAACTTGCAAAGGCTGGCCACTCTTCTGGTTCCGAAACCATCTTCACCAACTGAGAACAATCCGTTACAAACGTGACTGAGAATTGTCGTAAATTCCTCATACATTCCATCACCCAAATAAGAGCCTCCATTTCCGAATGTAATGGAGAAGTAGTTGCTCTTGTATTCCTGGCTCCCATAAGTCCATCAAATCCTGCCAAAGTACTATACCATCCTTGCCCCGAGAAATTATTCCGATCTTTCCATGATCCATCCGTGAAGCATCATCTACCCGAATTGGTTGGGATTGTCACCTGGGGTGGTGCTATAGTGCTATAGTACAATTAAATATCTTGTTATAGGCTCAAAGACATGTTTTTGGTGACTGATATCTCTTGATTTTAATGAGCTTTAGATTTTTATTTTAGCTTATTATGATTATTTTTAGGTTGCATTTAGGTCTTTATATTGCATTTGCATACATAATTGCATTTGACAGGGTTTAAATATCCCAATCGAAAGTTCAGGGTTGATTTGATGGGCGTGTTTCTGCAAATTCTGAAGTTTGGGGCTAAATTGTAAAAAACAGGAAGCTCCTCCTTCGGCAAGAGTAGCCAATGATCTCTCTAAAGAGTAAACACACACAAGCGAGAAACCAAATGTTAATGACACCACATGCCTAACTAATCAGTAAAAGGAAAGTTCTCATCTTACAACTTCACAGAGAATCTAAAAGCCATGGACACAAAAGATAGAACATAATTAACAAGTAAGGACAGAGACAGTAATCAAAGTCTGAAACTTTAAACTAAATCAGATCTGAAACCAGAGTTGTTCTATTCAAAAAAGTTTGCTTTAACATATGGGTGGATGAAAAACGATCAAAAGGGTACCTGGAAAGAGTGTTCTCCCACCGTGAAATTGAGCATCGAGAGAACTGAAACGCAGAGCTCCTCCGACCCGTTGGAGAGAAACATAGCGTGAAACACGGTGCAGAAGAAGGGAGGCCGCCATTGGAGATGAGAAAGTTCAGGGGTTGATTTGGGTTAAACATGGTTTAACTGATTTTATGTAATATTATTTCTTATGAGTGACGTGACATGCAAGGATCGATGTGTAAACTTTCTACTCCACTTTGATCATTGGTTAGAGTGGTCCTCAAGTAAAAATTCATTTGCATTTGTTAAAGTAAGAAAAGTGTTTCATTTGTAATCTCTAAAAGTAAGCCTTGGACATGAAGAGTTAGATGACATAAGAAGGTATATTATAGGAATAAGAAGGTAGTATATATTGTCATAAAATTTACAAAGAAGTGGAAAGAACAAAGAATACACATTAGACTATAATCAATCATGAAGCAGATGAGAGATGTGAGTTTGGATATATATGTATCAATAAGTGCCAATCAACCCTTGGTCGAAGCCTCAAGAAGCAGAGTTGGGAAGTTGAGTAAACGTGGCCGTTTCATGGTTAAACAGAAAGACTGAGAATTTGCCCTGATGAAGATTGGAGGAACATAGGGTTGAGGAAGGAGCAGGGCTTGGGAGGTATTGATCCGTAATTGTTGACACATGATCACCACTCATGAGAAGATTCGTGAATGATTGCTGTTGATCAAGATCGTGCGGACCAAAACTCATCATCAATGGATTCTCCTCCTCGATTAGTGAAGAAGGGAACTCATTGGCGGGGAAGAAGCCATAAGAATACGCCTCCGGAAAGTTGTGATTTTTATCAGACACAACATCGAGACAAGGGCTCTGATGATGATGATCGTGGGAGCAACGAAGGTCACGAACCCTATCTTCTAATATACGAAACTGATCTAACAGCGAACCCTTGAAATCTCCAACTTTCTTGGTGAATCTTTTGCGTTTCTCTGCGTCGGTAAGAGATCTTTTCTTCTCGTCCACCAGTTTCTTGTTGTAGAACTGTGAAAGATTCGTGCTTTTCTTTAGCTTCTCACCGTCGCTTAGGTTTCTATACTTGTCGAGAATGTCTGTGACTTGCGACTGATCTTCGGGCAAGGTGCTGACGAGATTACCGTCGTGATTGTAGTGTAGCACACAAATTTTGTTATCGCAGAGAACGGTAAGCTCCAAAGCTTTCTTGAGCATCGTCTTCTCTCTCGCCAGCAAGAAGGGTTTCTTGAAACGGGTTGTTTGGTTTCTGACAGAGAGCTTGTTTTTCTTCATCTTTGTCGAAGAATCAGAAGAAGAAGAAGAAAGAGAAACCATGGCTTCGAGAGTTTTGCAGAGAGAATGAGAAGTGTGAATGATTAATTAGTAGCGTGACCAGAGGGTTTAGGGCTGCATATATTTATAGATTTTGATTATCGTTGTTGATTTCCTTTTTTCGATGTATTATTTTCTTTTTTCTCATTCGGTAATTTCCTTTTTTGCCATCTTAATATAGCCGTTGGGGATTTTTACCGTGTCCGTGTTGCATTTTTATTAATTAAGTGCATAAATTTCCATTTTTGTCCATTTTATTTAAGCCATTGGGATTTTTTAACCGTTTGTTTGTGTTGTGCAATAGACTATTGGTTCGTCATTCTTCTCAATTCGCTTAGTTTCGTTCTTATGACGTAACTGTCTTAGAGAGACTACATCTTATTAATGATCACTTATTGACTATTTCACCTTTCTGAGAGGCATTTGGTATATTTTTGAGTCATATAGCTAATAATAGTACATAGAATGCAGCCACTGCAACTATTTGATCATCTTATAACAAATACAAAACCAAAACCAATTGTAACAGAGATGAATGCGGATGACAACTATTGCTTTATTGCTCGTCTCTTTCGCATTTGAAAGATGGTTTCTCGCTACAATGATTCTAATCTCAATAGCGGAAACTAGTCTTCTAAGTTATACCCTAAATATCACCTTTTAAGTAAATATCACCTTTTATGCTACAATGTGACAATGAGATAAAGAAAAGCAATGACGTGATTTATAGTTATAGAGCATATAACTCTGAAAGAAATTATTGTTTGGTTCATACTAAAATCAAGTTTCTTGATGGCGGCTGCCTTAACGCTTTTGAGAAAAGTAAAACAATATTTCATATAGCTTTCACAGATCAAAACCTTTAAACCATAGTTATGGGTTCTCAACTCATCCAGTGGAATGGCTGCATCTGAACTACTAGGTTGGTTCATGGTTGGATTAGATAGTGACTTCCGTTGTAACATTTATAGCAATTAAAATCTTATTAATCTAAAAACCAGCATAATGATCATGGATCATCAGGACAACACAAACCGATCGAAAAACTAGAAACACCGTACAATGAAGCATTAGAGCATCTCCATTAGTGAACCCCACCATAAGAGGGGTTCACAAAGTATTTTTTTATTATTATTTTTTTCTGTTTGATTTTTTTAAAAAAAATAATAATAATAATAATTAGACCAATCGTGGGCTGCTACGTGTCGTAGAGCCCACGAAATAGTCATGAACCCGTTTCATCCGAGAGAGGTTTTGCGAAACTGAGTTCTTCCCTTGAGACTCCAATGGAGATGGTTTTATAGTTCTGTAAACCTAGAAGTTAACCAACTTAATTCACTGAGGAAACAAATTTAAAAATACTCAAATTACCCCGTAAATAAATTATTAAGAAACATATAAAATTACCGATAAAAAAACGAATGGAGTTACCCTTTAAATAAATTATTAAAAATAAATAGGATAAATTGCTAAAGTCACCAAAACAGATTTTATTAAAAAAAGTAAAATATACATAGATTCTATTAAAGTGAAGTTTAAGCTTTTTTTTCTAAAACAACTATTAATATTTAAAGCTTAAAATAATAATTCTTTTAGAAAATATTTTTTGAAAATTTGAATAAATAAAATGTTGATTATTAATCGAATTTGAACTGAAAAGATAGAAAATAACCTTTTGTTTTATTAAATATTTATTTATATTTATATATTATAGAATAGAGATTTGTTGACAAAAAAAATGTTGACAAAAAAAAAGAATAGAGATTTAAAATTTTTACACTTCTTCAATAAATGAACGTTTTTAGTTATTTTCTTCTTTTGTGTTATTTTAGTTTTTTTTTTTCAAAACCTTTTTACAGAGTCTTTTCGAGATTTGCCGTAAATTATATTTTCAAATCAACCTTGAAGTAGTATTGTCGCTGTCGGCTCCGTCGTCGAACCCTCATTTCAGGTGAGTCATCTTCCATTCTCGCCTTTATTCTTCCTTCCGATTTCATTTTATGACTCAAAATCGATTTTTGTAATTTTAAATCATCATCATCGTCATATCTGCTTGGCATCTTCCATTAGTTCTTCTACAAATTTGATTTGAGAATAGTACCATTTATTGTTTCAATTCCCGGATGTACGATAACAGCAACTCTTTGCTGAAGCCACCTCTGCTGGTGATTCTGCGATTGTTCCTATGTCCACTCTTAAAGCCATCTATGGCGAAGTCACCACAAACACTCAGTCTGGTAATTACTCTTAGCTCTCATTCCCTGTTGCTATCATTACAAAAAATACCCTAATGGGAGGAGAAAATTATTAGGATCATGATTAAAAGTCGCATTTGAGATTAGCTGTGCAATCATTGACTTGGTTAATTGTGTTATTTCTTGCAGGTGAAACAGTCGAGAAAGAATCTAAAATGTCTACCTCCAGGATCATGGTTTGAGAGGTTCTCAAGTTAAGATTATCATTTTGGTCTCTATTTTTAAAACTTGGTTTGCATCAAACTGTACAACCTTAAAAGATTTGGCTTTCAAATTATGGACCCATCGGTCTAAGATTAGGTCTTTTCTTTTTGAGTTAAAGATTTGCTCTTGTTTTTATATTCTGTCATGTAGTTTGCGCGTGCAAACAAAAAAATTTGTAAGTCCAAGATTAGGTTTTGTTGTTGCATGAAAAGAAAATTGGGGGCCAGACATCATATTGTAAATTGTGACTAAAGGAGTAATGAACTTTGGGATAAACAGACAAATGTTGATTTTTACCTTCCCATTCGCAAAATACATCACAAAATATAATATTTGTCATAAATTTACAATTAAGTGGAAAACATTAGACTAATCATCATATGAACCAATGAGATGTGACTTGGATATTTGATCAGTAAGAGGTTAAAGTGCCAATCAACCCTTGGTCGAAGCTTGAAGAAGCAGAGTTGGGAAGTTGAGTCAACGTGGCCGTTTCATGGTTAAACAGAAAGACTGAGAATTTGCCCTGATGATGATTGGAAGGAGCAGGGGTCGGGAGGTATTGATCGGTAATTGTTGACACATGATCACCACTCATGAGAAGATTCGTGAATGATTCTAGTTGATCAAGATTGTGCGGAATAAAACTCATCAACGGATCCTCCTCCTCAATTAGTGAAGAAGAGAAGTCATTGGCGGGGAAGAAGCCATAAGAAGACGCCTCCGGAAAGTTGTGATTTTCTTGAGACATAACATCAAGACAAGAGCTCTGATCTTGCTCGGTCTGATGATGATGATCCTGAGAGTAACGAAGGTCACGAACCCTGTCTTTTAATATATGAAACTGATCCAACAACGAACCCTTGAACTCTCCAACTTTCTTGGTGAATCTTTTGCACTCCTCTGCGTCGCTAAGAGATCTTTTCTTCTCGTCCACCAGTTTCTTGTTGTAGAACTGTGAAAGATTCGTGCTTTTCTTTAGCTTTTCACCGTCGCTTAGGTTTCTATACTTGTCGAGAATGTCTGTGACTTGCGACTGATCTTCGGGCAAGGTGCTGACGAGATTACCTTCGCGATCGTAATGTAGCACACAAATTTTGTTGTCGCAGAGAACGGTAAGCTCCAAAGCTTTCTTGAGAATCGTCTTCTCTCTTGCCAGCAAGAACGATTCCTTGAAACGGGTTTGGTTTTTGACAGAGAGCTTGTTTTTCTTCGTCTTTGTCGAAGAATCAGAAGGAGAAGAAGAAAAAGAAACCATAGCTTCGAGAGTTTTGCAGATAGAAGAGAAGTGTGAGTGAGTGATTAGTAGCGTGAGCAGAGGGTTTAGGGCTGCGTATATTTATAGATTTTGATTATCGTTGTTGATTTCCTTTTCTTGATGTATTATTTTCTTTTTTTAATTTCCTTTTTTGTCATCTTATTATAGCCCTTAGGGATTTTTACCGTGTCCGTGTTGCATTTTTATTAATTAAGTGCATAAATTTCCATTTTTGTCCATTTTATTTAAGCCGTTGGGATTTTTTAACCGTTTGTTTGTGTTGTACAATAGACTATTGGTTCGTCATTCTTCTCTATTTACTTTAGTTTCGTTCATATGATGTAACTGTCTTAGAGACTACATCTAATTAATGATCACTTATTGACTATTTCATCCTTTCTGAGAGGCATTTGGTATATTTTTTTGAGTCATAGCGAATAATAGTACTGATGCATTGATGTTTGCAGGCACAAAAACTTATCAGTTTATGTGGATGGGAACCACGGACACTTCCTTATCTTGTGTTACAGAAAATAGCGATCAAGACATGAATGGTGATGCATTAGAGCCAACCGAATCAGGAGAGAAGAAGAAGAAACAATACCGTGAAGAACAAGTTTGAGCACGGTAAGCAGAGAGACCTACCTGGATGTACTATTCGAAACCAAAGACGCGCACTGTCGGATCCGATGTCTGCTTAGTAATAAATCAAAGCTGGATGCGTCAAGATTTGGAAATTTGGTAAATATAGAATGCAGAAAATAAATTTAAAATTGTCTTGTAATAATGTTCTGGACCTCTGGTCTTCGATCATTGTCTCTGTTTGTTGGGAGAAGCACTGTTTTATGGTCAAGCGCTCTAAAATTAAATCCAAAACAAATAAAACATCAACCAAAATCATTAAACCGATAATGTACAGAGACAAAAAGTTTGGTTAAACAGAGACAAAAAAATTACTGAACTTGCTCGTATAATGTATTTGTTGTTGGTAAGGATATTAATAATTTTTGCCACTTAAATTCACTTAAAAAAAAATTGCAGATGATCTAAGAAGATTGCAAAAGCTTAGAGCAACTAGTTTCGAGTATAGAAATGTGCACTGGTAAATAAGGAAAACGTTACAAGACAAAAAAAATATATGCTAAGAACACAGATTTGATCAAATCATGAAACTTGATCAATCAGTACGATAAAACGCAGCTTTTGGCATCGTCTGCTAATTCCAGTAAATTATTAAATAAATAAATAAAAATCTCATTTTCCTGACAAAATCTATCTGGTATTATACACAACAGGAAGCAAACATAAGCTTTGCTTAATCCTTATCTAAACCCTGAAGAGAAGCACAAGTTTTATAACATCTCTCAGCAGCTCCATCTGTGAAACACGGTTCAGAAGAAGAGAGGCCGCCATTGGAGATGAGAAAGTTCAGGGGTTGCTTTGGGTTAAACATGGTTTAACTGATTTTATGTAATATTATTTCTTTATGAGTGACGTGACATGCAAGGATCAATGTGTAAACTTTCTACTCCACTTGATCATTGGTTAGAGTGGTCCTCAAGTAAAAATTCATTTGCATTTGTTAAAGTAAGAAAAGTGTTTCATTTTTACCTTCCCATTCGCAAAATACATCACAAAATATAATATTTGACATAAATTTACAATAAGTGGAAAACATTAGACTAATCATCATATGAACCAATGAGATGTTACTTGGATATCTGATCAGTAAGAGGTTAAAGTGCCAGTAAACCCTTGGCCGAAGCTTGAAGAAGCAGAGTTGGGAAGTTGAGTAAACGTGGCCGTTTCATGGTTGAACAGAAAGACTGAGAATTTGCCCTGATGATGATTGGAGGAGCATACGGTTGAGGAAGGAGCAGGGCTCGGGAGGTATTGGTCGGTAATTGTTGACACATGATGATCACCACTCATGAGAAGATTCGTGAATGATTGTTGTTGATCAAGATCGTGCGGAATAAAATTCATCAATGGATTCTCCTCCTCGATTAGTGAAGAAGAGAAGTCACTAGCGGGGACGAAGCCATAAGAAGACGCCTCCGGAATGTTGTGATTTTTATCAGACACAACATCAAGAAAAGGGCTCTGATCTTGATCTTGCTGGGTCTGATGATAATGATCCTGGGAGTAACGAAGGTCACGAACCCTGTCTTTTAACATATGAAACTGATCCAACAAGGAACCCTTGAAATCTCCAACTTTCTTGGTGAATCTTTTGCGTTCCTCTGCGTCGGTAAGAGATCTTTTCTTCTCGTCCACCAGTTTCTTGTTGTAGAACTGTGAAAGATTCGTGCTTTTCTTCAGCTTTTCACCGTCGCTTAGGTTTCTGTACTTGTCGAGAATGCCTGTGACTTGCGACTGATCTTCGGGCAAGGTGTTGACGAGATTACCGTCGCGATCGTAGTGTAGCACACAAATCTCGTTATCGCAGAGAACGGTAAGCTCCAAAGCTTTCTTGAGCATGGTCTTTGATAGAGAAGATGGAGCTTGAGCTCGAGAGAGAGAGAAAGAGACGAGAGAGACGATGATCTAACAAACTCGTAACAAACTCATTTCTTTCATTGAAGTGAAAAGAAGTCAATACAACGGCATATATAGTGTGTGTATTGTTCCTGGTTTACTTAACATATTAAACCAGTACTAAACCACATTGAACCACATCTAACCAATATAACCGAAATACAATTTTACACTCTATTATTCCCCCTCAAGATGGCAAGAAAAGTGATTTTAAGGCCATCTTGCCAACCAGAGAATAAAACTGAGGTGAAAACAGAGGTTTAGTGAAGATATCTGCAATCTGAAGTGCAGTCTTGACATGGAGAAGCTTGATGAAACCTTTGAGAAGTCGTTCACGGACTTGGTGACAATCAAGCTCGATATGTTTTGTTCTTTCATGGAAAACCGGGTTAGTAGCAATGTGTATAGCCGCCGCAGAAGAATGGAACTGGTCCAGACTGTGGTGCCTGCAACTCGAGAAGAAGACCCAAAAGCCAGACAACTTCACGCGAACCATACTCCATTGCTCTGTATTCCGATTCAGCAGAGGAGTGAGAAACTGTTTGTTGTTTCTTGGACTTCCAGGAGATCAAAGATTGTCCAAGAAACATACAATATCCAGAAGTAGAACGGCGAGAATCCAAGCAAGATGCCCAGTCAGCATCCGTGAATGCTTGCAAGACAAGATCAGAATCCGCCGAGTAGAAAATGTCATATCCAATAGTCCCTTTTAGATAATGAAGAACTCTGTATGCAGCCTTAAGATGCGTCTGAGTTGGAGCAGATGTAAACTGACACAGTTTGTTGACAGCAAACGTAATGTCAGGACGTGTGATAGTCAAATACATCAAGCATCCAACGAGACGTCGATAAAGACAAGCATCTTCAAGAACAGGTTCTTTAGAAAACAGAGTAAGCTTAACGCTAGGATCCATAGGAACCAGAGAAGGTTTGCAAGCAAGAAGTCCAGTATCCTCAAGTAAACCCAGAGTATACTTGCGTTGACAAACTGAAATACCTTTGCTGGATCGAGCTATTTCAAGGCCAAGGAAGTACTTTAAAGTACCAAGATCCCGGAGCTTGAATGCATTACCCAAGTCTTCTTTTAGTTGATCAACATCATCATCACTATTACTAGCAATGATGATATCATCAACATAAACCAACACTGCAGTATACACTCCATTAATATGACGAATGAAAAGTGTATGATCTGCATTTGATTTCTTAAAGCCAAATGACATCAAAGCTTCACTCAGTTTGAGAAACCATTGTCTTGAAGCTTGCTCCAGACCATATAACGATTTCTGGAGTTTACAAACCGCATTAGGTGGAAGTGATTCCCCCTCCTTTGGTGTGTATCCTGGAGGTAAAGTCATGTATATCTCTTCCTCCAAGTCTCCATTCAAGAAGGCGTTAGAAATATCTAACTGAGTGAGACTCCATTTCTTTGCAGCAGAGACAGCAAGAAGGGTTTTAACTGTTGTCATCTTGGCAACTGGAGAGAAGGTGTCAGCAAAATCAACCCCTTCCTCCTGTGTATACCCTTTTGCCACTAAGCGCACTTTGTATCTTTCAATAGTACCATCTGCATTTACTTTGATCTTATACACCCATCTGCAACCAATTGCGTGCTTCCCCGGAGGTAAAGAAACGACAATCCAAGTATTGTTCTGCTCCAGAGCCTTAAGTTCTTCATTCATAGCTTCAAGCCATTCAACAAAGTTCTTAGCTTGCTTGAAAGAAGTAGGTTCTGGGATTAAAGCTACAGAGCATATATATGCTTTGTACTTCTCGGAAAGATTGTCAAAAGACATGTATGCAGAGAGTGGATAAGGAATCTCAGTATCAGATTCAGTAACATTGCAGTAGTAATCTTGAAGGTAAGAAGGCAACTTTGAAGGCCTTTTACTATCAGTTACAGCAGGAACCGGAATGGAACTAGAAGAAGTATCCGTAGCATCCGTTGCAGGTAACTTAGATAGCCGTTTACTTTCATCTACTCCAGTAACAGGATTAGTAACTGGTTTATGTAGAGAAGTAAAGAAGTCAATGTAAGAAGGAGACTGACTCTGAGCATAAGGAAATATATCCTCATGAAATATGACATTTCGCGAGATATGTATCTTGTTGGTGTCAAGGCTCATCACTTTATAACCCTTGTAACCAGCAGGATAACCAAGAAATATACACGCCTCAGCTCTTGGTTGAAACTTGGTTCTGCTCTTGGGTGACGTAGAACAGTAAGCAAGACAACCAAAAACACGAAGTCCTTTGTAGTCTACTGCTTTAGAATTCAACATTTCAAATGGTGATTTATCTTTAAGCAGAGGAGAGGGAAGACGGTTGATGATAAAGACGGCAGTAAGAACACAATCTCCCCAAAACTCCAAAGGGACTTGAGATTGAAACATCAAAGCTCTCGCAACATTGAGAATGTGTTGATGTGTTCTCTCAACCACTGAGTTTTGCTCAGGTGTCTCAGGGCAAGAGTGATAAGAAATAATCCCTTTCTGTCTGTATAAATCTGCAAACCTCAACTCAGGAGCATTGTCAGATCTCACAGCTTTTACAGAGACCTTATACTGAGTCTCAACCATTTTAATGAAGTCTGGAAACACAGTCAAGACATCAGCTTTTGTACGAAGAAGATATATCCAAGTAAGCCGACTGTGATCATCCACAATGGTTAAGAAGTATTTATAACCTTCAGAAGTTGAGACTGAGAAAGGACCCCACACATCTATATGAAGAAGATCAAAGATATTGTCACAGACATTGTTGTTTGAAGGAAAAGAAGGACGTTTTTGTTTTGCTAGAGAACAGATAGAACAATGAATGGTTCCTTTATTCCTTTGTTTCAAACCAAGTATATCAATAACAAACTCTGTTTTAGACATAGATGGATGACCAAGTCTGTCATGCCACAAATTGGTATCAACAACGACATTAGAACAAGAAGCAAATGACTGATGAGGAGCACTTGATCTTGGAAGCTCAGCAGTGTCGAGTACATATAGGTTGGAGATCTGTTCACCCTTCCCAAACATCACTCCCTTGGTAAGATCCTGTATCATACAAGAAGCAGGATCAAATGAAACTCGGTAACCCAAATCCTTCGTGAGTTGGCTTACACTGAGCAGATTTAACCGAAAATTTGGTATATAAAGAACGTTGGATAAGACTAGAGTATCACTCAGTCTTATACAGCCTATTCCTTCAATCTTAACTCCAAAACCTGTTGGCAAGGTTACTGAAGTATTCATTGCATCAGATAGATCAACAAATAACCGTCTATCATGAGCAACATGATGTGTAGCTCCACTGTCTATTATCCAAGATTCTGAGCATAGAGCATTATTCGTTCCTTGCAACATGCCAACAAAGCACAGAGTAGAAGAAGAAAATGCCATACCAGGAAGTGCAGTAATTGAACCACCAGAGGAAGAAGCAATGCAGTTGTTCACTTGAGGCGCTTGAGAGCTGAGTTGAGAACTAAAATAGGCAATAACTCCTTCAATCTGATCTTTAGTGAGATTCTTAACCACATCAGAAGCAGAATCCGAGAGAGCCAGCTGAGCTACCAAAGGTTTAGCAGAAGTAACAGGTTTGTTTGAGGATTGCTTCTCAGTACTTGGCTTCGTTTTATGCTTGAAACTAGCTGGATACCCATGTATTTTATAACATGTGTCAACGGTATGACCATTATAACCACAGTGAGCACAAACAGGGCGAGTTTGTTTCGGCTGAAAACCAGACTGAGCAACATTGATTTGAGGAGAGACTGGAGCAGGAGCACTGACGTGAAAAGCAGAGGCATTATGAACATGCATAATGTTGCGTTGATTGTGATCCTGATCGAGTAAGTTGTAGATCTCAGAAAGCTCAGGAAGAGTCTTCTTCATGATGATTTGACTACGGATTACAGCATAAGACTCGTTTAGTCCAGCTAAGAACTTGATCACTTTGGAATGATTGGCTTTAGTTTCCATGGCTTTGCAGCAATCACAATGATGACAAGTTGTGATGCAGCTAGCACCATCCAGTTCATCCCAAAGAGTCTTAAGACTAGTGTAATATGTTGCCAAATCCAGAGGTCCTTGCTGCAGAGACCAAATCTGTTGAGAGAGTTGATAGGATCTCGAAAGGTTGGTGATGTGAAAGCGAGTGAGAAGATCAGTCCAGATTTCAGCAGCATCGTTGAATCTTAAGATACTTTTGTAGATCTGCTTAGAAACAGTATTCAATATCCAAGACTTAACCATCGAGTTGCATCTAGACCATATCCGAAAGTTACGATGAGATTCATCAGGCCTCACAATCGAACCATCAATAAAAGCAAGTTTGTTCTTAGCATCCAAAGCAATCTTCATAGCAATACTCCAGTTATCATAGTTTGAACCATCTAGAGATTCAGAGATGATAGATAGACCTGGATTATCACCGTTTGTGAGATAGTAAGGAGAATGAATGCTCTCGGGAGAGATTTCATCAGATCGGAAGGAAACAGGGGACGCCGGAGGTGATCGTTCCGGAATAGGAACACGGCGAGCTGAAGTAGAGGTTTGTTTGCCGATACGGCGAGTAGATCGACGAGAAATCACCATCGCAACGTCGAGTCTTCAGCGGAATGACTGAAGAGAAAGACGACGAGATCGCGAGATGAGATATATGAAGATCGGAGAAGATAAGAAGGATCGGTTGAGGTTTAATCCTCAACGCTCTGATACCATGATAGAGAAGATGGAGCTTGAGCTCGAGAGAGAGAGAAAGAGACGAGAGAGACGATGATCTAACAAACTCGTAACAAACTCATTTCTTTCATTGAAGTGAAAAGAAGTCAATACAACGGCATATATAGTGTGTGTATTGTTCCTGGTTTACTTAACATATTAAACCAGTACTAAAACACATTGAACCACATCTAACCAATATAACCAAAATACAATTTTACACTCTATTAGTCTTCTCTCTTGCCAACAAGAACGGTTTCTTGAAACGGGTTTGGTTGTTTCTCACAGAGAACTTGTTTTTCTTCGTTTTTGTCGAAGAATCAGAAGAGGAAGAAGAAGAAAAAGAAACCATGGTTTCGAGAGTTTTGCAGAGAGAAGAGAAGTATGAGTGATTAGTTTCGAGAGTTTTGCAGAGAGAAGAGAAGTGTGAGTGATTAGTTTCGAGAGTTTTACAGAGAGAGAATGAGAAATTAGTAGCGTGAGCAGAGGGTTTAGGGCTGCGTATATTTATAGATTTTGATTATCCTTGTTGATTTCCTTTTTCTTGATGTATTATTTTCTTTTTTTCTCAATCGGTAATTTCCTTTTTTGCCCATTTTTATGGCCGTTAGGGATTTTTACCGCGTCCGTGTGTTGCATACATTTTTATTAAATGCATAAATTTTCATTTTGTGCATTTTATTTAAGCCGTTGAGATTTTGAGTATCGTCCTCTCTCTTGCCAACAAGAATGGTTTCTTGAAACGGGTTTGGTTTCTCACAGAGAGCTTGTTTTCTTCATCTTTGTCGAACAATCAGAAGAAAGAGAAGAAAGAGAATCCATCGCAAAAACACAAGTAGCTCCGAGAATTTATAGAGAGAGACGACAATTGTGAGTGATAGTAGCGTGGCCACGAATTTTTAGGGCTTTGCATATTTATAGATTCTAATTATCGTTGTTGATTTCTTTTTTTTTGTAGTATTAAATTATTATAATTTCCATTTTTCCAATATCATATAGCCGTTGTGAATTTTTAACCGTGTTGTATACAGTTTTAATGAATAAATAATTTAATCAGTTGTTGCGTGATCTTATTTGATTTGATTTGATTTCTTGCTTACATTATTTGTAATTTAATTAAATATGAATTTACTTTTCTTTCACTTGATACCTCCAAGACTCTTCTTTCTAGTTTGTTGGAATAAATTTGACAATTGTAAATGAGATTCCTGTTTTGCACTTTGCCTTCAGTGATAGAGAGAGAGATTCGTGGCGATCGCAGCAGGACGAAATTGAAGGAAGAGAAAGGGGGAAGCTTCATTGTTTTTCTTCTGGATGGCGCAAGACTCGGAAAGGAGACTCCAGCAAATCATGGAGAAGCTCTTTTTTTTTAATCCTCCATCCACTAGGTCAGTCTTTGATCTTCATCTCTTTACAATGATTGAATCTGGTTTCTTTTTAGCTGATTGAGGTTTGTATGTAGCTTAATGGAGGCTGTAATCTTGTATTTTCCAGCCACGTTAATTTGATTTGTTGCATCAGAGCCTCTGAACTGTCTTTAGGTTTATGACATTGCATTAATCTCATGCACCTCGGCTACGAGAGTGCCGTTTTCGTCTACTGAGTTGACTTCGCGAAGGAGACCGTAGTCGAAGGACTCAAGAAGCTGAGACAGGGCTTAGACAGGTCCACCAGGGTGTCTCGTAGTATTCAGAGACCCACGAGGGTGAATGGCCATCCTGCTTCCGATGATCCTGTTTACTAATTCACCGTACGCCTCATCGTCTTCTTTCCACGGAGGAGACAGTTTCGAAGTTGTTTCTTTGAACCGCAGATGATAAAGTTAGGAAACAGCGCTGCTTGTGATAGAAGGGAGGGGAAAGCAGAGGGGTAAGTTTGATGGTGATGGTGCTAGACAGAGACTGATGATGAGAAGAAGTTTGATCATCCAATGGCTAGGCGAGTTTTGTTGGGTCATTTTAAATGGGCCCACCAAAACTAAGTTACATAAAAGAAAAACAAAACAAGGGAAAGAAGAAGAAGAAGAAGAACATGATTGCAATGCTGGTCTAATTTGAGTATCTTTTGTTATTTTTGGGATTGAGGTATGGTTGTTTGTGTATCTGTCAACCGTAGAATACAAAAAAAGAAAAAGAAAAAGAGAAACTCCAGGGAACCCATTTCATTAAATCTGCTTGCTCCTCATCTATCCTTGGTTCAGGTGTGATTATGGATCTTTCTACTTCTCAAATACAAAAGAGCATCATGGGGTTTAAAATCAATAAGCTTTTAGACTCTAAAGGGGAAGGGAAATAGATATGCCTATGATAAGAATATAGAAGTCGCCTTTATCTGTGCATTGCCTCTAATTGGTTTTATCCGTTCCTTCTTCCAGGTAACACAGCCAAAGCAAAGAGTCTAAACCCTCAGCCCCATGATCATGGTTTGACAAGTTATTTAGTAGGTCCACTATTATTTCCCGATATCTTTACAACCTGTTCACCCCCGTCTTATCTCTCTTTGAACTACAGGGCGGTGTGGCTTTGGAGCTACAAAACCCGGAAGAAAAAAAAAAAGAAAAAAAAATCGTTTGAAGATGTTTCATCAAGGAACATACATAGTTGCATGCAAAGATGAGAGTGATTACCGTTAGGATTGCCTTGTTCATAGAAACATTTGAAAAGAGAAACAGCTTCGTCTCCCATTATTCCTCCTGTGCACTTGTACCCTTTTCCTCTTTGACTTCTCTCACTATCAAGATCACATTAGTTCATTCAACTAATAAGGCACTTACTTAATAAAGGTCTTAGTGATAGTATGACCTTCTTACATGATATCAGAACTCCCTAAGTGAAGCGACAATATGGAACCACACCCTCCGAACTTATCATTTGCACATCCATAATACACTTCCTTTATACCTTCAATCAAAGAGAAGACCATACACTTTCTCTCATCAGGAACCAATAACAAGATGTCAAATTTTCAGGTTACGGAATCAATCATACCGAGAAACGACAAGGCGGATGCACACATTATGCAAGGTTCACATGTTACGTAAAGAAGGCAGTTGGAGAATCTCTCAGCGACTTGCGAAGGCGAGAGTCCATCTTTATTCCATTGTCCAACAAGTTCATCAATTGCTTCCATTTCTGCATGTCTTGTGGCCTTTTTGTTTTAACATCATAAAAGCCTCATGAATAAACCAAGGATACAATCATATGCTTAGTTGCTTTTGAATGTTTTGAATGATTACATTGCGTGTATCGTTTGTTGTGTTTCTTCCTGAAGCAATAACCTCACCGTCCTCAGTAATGACACATCTGATTCAAAAACAAACCAGGGTTTTAAGGAAGCTAAGTGGGTTATGGACCTTATGCTAAAAAAAAAACACACAGTGAGATGAAGCAAATGCAAGAATTAGAGACCCCACGGGAACTTCAAGAGCCTCCAACGCAAGCTTAGCCTGCAATTTAGGAAGGGTCAATAAAGTAACAAGCTTTTGAAGTTTAGGGAAACGAAACAGACATTTGCAAAAATTATGGAACCACAAGTAAAAGTGTTACCTGGTGCAGTGCAAAACCCATATACTTATGTGACTCCTCAAAGTGGTCCTCTTTCACTACTGATGCCATTAGGTTTGATTATACTTGGAGAGAGAACCAGTTAGCACATATTTCAAAATAAAACAAGGTTGAGTGAATGAAACCAGAAAAGCTTTGTAAACAGTAGAGGGATATGAAAGCAAGTTCCAAAGTTGCTGTATTATGAAAACAAATATCAATATAGCCAATGTTGAGAGAAAGAATCAATCTCAACTAGAGATTTGATGGATGATGTCACAGAAACAGGGACAAACAAACTTGAAAGGAAATCCCCAAGCTAGTGATTAACCACAAAGAGATTTAACACAACCAAGTGCGTGTGTGTGTCTAATTAGAATTAGAGATCGTACCAAAGGAAAACGTCCGTGATCAAATGTGTGAGAGAGAGAGAGAGAGACAGCTTCGAGTTACGACGCCTTCTAATCTTTTTTCTTTACGACGCCGTTCCACCGTAGGCCCATTAATGATATTCTCGGCGCAAATGTGGAAAATTGAATCAGTGTATTTGTATCCTAAGTACTTTTTACACAGAAAAACAAGGCTTTGTTCAGATTAAACACGGAATATTTGCATTTTCAAAACATTATGATTTGTTACAAGATCCCCAGTTGTCAAGGTCCAACAATTCTATTCTTAGAAAAATTCAATGCCAGAAAAAAATATTTTTAAAAATAAGTCTAAGCCCATAAGTTACCATGAAAATGGATGGAGCTGGGTTAAAAGTATTTGCCCCTTTGAAAGGCTCGGTTTGATTAAACGTGGTAATCAACTAGCGAGTTGTCGACAATAGCCAGAGTGTGCTTGCATTATTTGGTGTGCAATGTGTTAGTGGCACCAGCTATGCTTTTAGGTTATAGCAATGTCTAGTTTGTTTGTCCAAAAAAAAAAAGAAGCAATATCTAGTTTGTTAATAAATTGTATGGCGTGATAGGTCAATGCTAATGCTGTAGAGTTGTAGTTTGCCATTGATACAGTGGTCAAATACCTGAATATGAGCCTATGAACAAAGATACTAACTACCAGAATAGTTTTCACTTCTTATTCAGGATCAAGAAACTTAGACCATCAAAGTAATCGAGAAACAGACAGAGCATAAGATATGAAGATATGATAAAAAAAAAAAAATCATTAGCGTATTAAACGGGCTAGGGAAGCTCAAGATAGAAAGCAAGAAACCAAAGTCTATAGCACTGGTACTAAGGATAATTGACATCATTTAATAACCCAACAATCATCAAGATTCTGTAAATAAACCGGAAAAAAAGGAGAAACAAACTGAAGAAACTGGCTAAAACGATTCCCTCTTCCGGTTATGTTGCTCGTAAAGGTGTTGGCATTGTGTAACCAAGATCAATCAATTTTCTGATCAACATTTTCTCAGCTTTTGCCTACACAACAACACAAACATAGAAAAATAAAAAAAGAGTGTAATAAAACTACACCAAAAAGGAACACAAAGAAAGAACGAACGAACCTCGAGCAAGGGATTGTTTTTAGGGATGTTGCAAGCCATGATTATATTGAGACCAGTCTTCATCACTAGAAACAACACAAAAAAAAAAAAAATCAGACAAAATTATCACTCACTCACTCACTGTAGAAGATTTGCAATTGCAAGTTTGTAATGATCAGATTTCTAACCTAATCTACGGGCAATGCCAGACCCAGTGTTATCAGATGTTCCACCAAGTACGGAAGTAACACTTACTGTATTACTCTGCCACATAAACACCAAAAGATTTTAACTGAGAACACCGAATCAGACACTCTCAAAACTGATTTTCGATGAACTAACCGGTCGGGTTGAAGCGGCTGCGTAAAGATTCCCAAATTTGGCGGAATTGTAACCGATCCATACATATATCTACAGTCATAACAAGGCCCAATTTAGTTTTGATGAGATCAAAAACTAAAAAGAAAAAAAAGAAAATCAAGGAAGAACCTGTTTTGCGAGACGGATGATCTGGAAGTGAAGAGTGACGTCATCGAGAACTTCAGTGAAGCACGAAACCTTTACGCCGTCCTCTTCTTGGTTCACATCGGGGGAATCACCGGTCTGGTCAGCGATTTTAACATGAGCAACGGAGTGAAGAACTTGGTCGTATTCAGTCTCCATTGTCTCTAACTGAGTCATAAAAAAATATAAAACAATTTTGTGCGTATTAATTAGCATAGCAGCAAGCCTACAAGCTATGAACGATGAGCATATAAAGCCTACTAGTCAAATTGGAAATTAAAAAGTTCAAACATAAAGCAATCGAGAGACTCGTGAATCGCGTAAATCCTTACCCACCCGAGGAGAAGAAGACAAAAAGAAAGAAGTAAGTAAGATGGTTCTCTCTCTCTCTCTCTCTCTTTCTGTCTAAACTTGTGCCGATGATTCGTTTCTTAAGTCTGCCGGCGAGAAGGAGGAGAGTCCAAAATACGCATCACATTCACCCACCCACAAAATCTTCTGCGCTTTGCTTCACTTTTCGCCTTGAACAAACCAGTAACTAGCCCAACAAACACTTCAGGCCCAAATGTGCATATCCGACTTGTAATTTCACACCCGGCAACGAACAACAAGCGGATAAAAACAAAAATAACATAAAACTTTTTTTTTTAACTTGAAAATAACCCAAATTGATTCGGTCCAGATGTGAGTTTGGTTTTATCAAAAAATTAGGTGACGATCCGCGACTTGCGCGGAGTGAAGTATTTTATAAAGTTATATGTTACATACATATAGGAATGGTTGTTCGGGTTTCATTCGGCTTTGATTCAGATCTATTCGGTTTTCAAGTTTTTGGGATCAAAAATTTCATCCATATTCAGTATTTATAAATTTCGATTCAGATTTGGTTTGGATCTTTGAAGATTCGATATGTGTTCGGATAATCCATCCCCTATGTATTGAAGGAGGAACATTTCGAAAATTAGATCCTCAAATTGTTAGTAATTAAAATAAACCCCTATCATATATGTCACTCAATTAGGATGTTAATTAATCATACTTGTCATGATTACATTGAAATTGAAAAAGTGAATGGTCTAATTTGATTTATTTATTTTCTTTCCTTAAATAAAACATAAAGAATTACCATAAATGACTTATATATATGACAATTAATGATTTTAATAATAAAGATTTGATAACAAATTATATATCTTCAATCATTTTTGTTTAATTTATATTATTAAAATAAATTAAACAATCAAATTAGATACAAAATTTAAATTTGGATTTTTCGTATATGTTATATATTGAATTTAAAAAATGACATTAAATGATTAAAAATATTAAAATTATTATGTTAAAATTAATGAACAATGGTTTAACATTTTTGTTATAAAAAGATACACATGATTTTAAAATCATATGAATAAAAAATATCATTTAATAATAAAACAAATATATATATATAGAGATTAAAACATATACCATATAATATTACATAAATATTTTGATATTAATACTTTCAATGAATTTTCAAGAACATTTATAAATTATAAACTTATTATATAAGCGCTGATCATAGAACCAAATGATTATGAAGTCTCATTTAATAAATAACTATATAAAATATACTATTCTTAGAAAAATATGTTGGTCCATCTTAACTTTATTACACTTTTTATTAAACTAACTATTGAATTGATGAAATAATATACAAAAAAACAATCTCGCACTTTCCTTATATAAAAGTTACGAAATTACCTAATATGATTAACGTATATATGAAAATTAATTATTATGAATAATAAATATTTGATAAAAAATTTTTATCTTAGTTCCTTTTTTATTTATTTTATATTATTAAAGATATTAAAGAATCACATTAACTATATAATAAAAACATTTAGATTTTTTCTTATATGTTATATTTTAAAATTTTGAAAACGTCTATAAATTATTAGAAATTTGAAGATCCCACTTTGAAAATTTTGTGATCAATAGCTTAATTTGTTTTGTTATAATAAGATACAAATGATCATAAAATTGTATTAATATAAAATTTTATTAAATAAATATTCAAATTAAATAAATTTCCTTAAATAAAAGCTACGAATTTACCTAATATGAATAAGGTATATATGAAAATTAATGATTATGAATAATAAATATTTGATAACAATTTTTGTATCTTAGTTCCTTTTTATTTATTTTATATTATCAAAGATATTAAACAATCACATTAACTATATAATAAAAACATTTAGATTTTTTCTTATATGTTATATTTTAAGTTTTTGAAAACGTCTATAAATTATTAGAAATTTGAAGATCCCACTTTAAAAATTTTATGATCAATAGCTTAATTAGTTTTGTTATAATAAGATACAAATGATCATAAAATTTATTAATATGAATTTTTATTTAATAAATATTTGAATTAAATAATATATATATATATATATATATATATATATATATATATATATATATATATATATATATATATATATATTTAAAGCAACAAAATTGGTTGCATCAATTTAGTCGTCCAGTTGAAACCTTTCAAAACTATGTGAAAGACTAAAGTTAAAGTAATTCGATTTTGGAAATAATAAGGTGTTGATTCTAAAATCATTAAAATAGTTCTCAATGATGTGAAAGTTAAAAAAAAAATTGTAGAACCTGTTTTTGGAATAAAATCGGCCCATTGAAAACATTGCAGTTTTTATAGATATAAATAGTGTGTAAAAGATTTAAGCCCAAATCGATCAAACTCATCATAAATTCAAAAATAGATTTCGGTCCACAATTACAATTACAAATGTTCAGCCAACATATCCCCTATATATTAAATCACTTGAATCACTTGAACTATAATTAAGTAACAATTTACTACAACTGAGGCTTCTTATTTTCTTAGTTTTTTTGATCTTTTTGCTTTATTTTAACAGTAACTATAAGTTGAAGTAAAGATTATAAATTTGATGGATAACAATCAGTAAAATTCTTTACAACTTTTTTTATCTTTAAACAAACAAAGTTGTGTTCAATTGAAGACATATTAATTTGATGAACACTAATATGGAAGAATAATAAAAACTTTCTTTCATGCTTCTGTTCTTTACTTTTATTTTTTAAATTTAGAGCTTTGATATTAATTTTAGATTTGATTATTTTATTAGATGATAGAAGCATTTTTTGTTTTTTATTATTTTATTTAAATATATAATATTTTTTTAATAAATGACTTTTTGACACCATGACTCCAAAATTCGTATAATATATAATATGATCTCAAACTAAATAATTTTATTTTTTTGGTATCAAAACCGAATAAAATGCAAACGACGGTATATAAACCAAATCGAAAAGAAGTAAATATGGATTTAGAATATTAGTTATACTTTACAAACCGACATACCGAAAAAACCAAACCAAACCGAAACCAACCCGATATTCGAATTGAACACCCCTAATCCAAATAAAATCGAACTATTGTTTCATTCTTCAAAACATAATAAAAATAACAACTTCATCCTGCGCAAGGCGCGGATCTTATCATAATTTAAATTATTTTTAAAAAATTAAAATTCATTTAATACATTAAATTTCTAAAAATCTATAAACAAAATAAAATTACATATAAACTTGAATAACATATGTCATAATACCTAAACTTAGTATATATATTGGTTCAGTTTGAATATTTGGATAGAGAATAAATAGATATTGTAAGTATTTTTGGTGTTTTGAGTATACTTAAATTTAGCGCACATTTATTTTTGACCATTTGTATATATTTTTAAGTATGTTGGACAACTTAAAAGTATCTTATCTATTTTGGATGTTTTAGTATACATTAAATATAAAATAATTAATATATTTAGGTATATAAACATATTTCAGATATTTCGGTTACCCAAAATATTTCAGTTCGTATCGGTTTCGGTTTTCTAAATACCAAAATTTATAACTTGTTTGGATATTTAATCAATTCCGGTTCAGAATTAATATTATCTTTGGTTGGGTTCGGTTTGTTTTTTTTTATTAAGATTTTTTTTAGCCCTACATACGTATATGTATTTACATATAAAATGCATTTATTTCATACGAAGTATATATATATATATTATATATATATATATATATATATATATATAAGATACTGTAAAAAAATGTAAAAAGGGTTTAAGACACTGTAATTTATTTCAAAGTATATACCTAAATTTTGTGTACAGTCGGATATAAAATTTAAAATCCTGTATTATATTTAATATTAATTTATAGTCATTTTAAAAAATTCAAAATATAACATATAAGAAAAATCTAATTTTTTATTATATGGTTAATGTGATTGTTTAATATCTTTTAATAATATAAAATCAAACAAAAAACTAAAATACAAAAAATGTTATCAAATATTTATTATTCATAACCATTAATTGTCATATATATGTTAATCATATTAGGTAATTCCGTAGCTTTTATTTAAGGAAAGTAAATATTTTTCTCCGTTAAGTTAACTCTCATTTATGTAATTGTTACTCTTATCGACATTATCTATACTATTAAAGTACAAGCATGTTTTGGATTTTTATTCTTTTTACCCCTACCAAAGAACCTTTCCTTTGTATTCATTAAGGATATTCTGGACATTCTACGCTAATTTCTTCTTAATTATTTTTTGATTTGTCATTAATCACCGGTTTCCTAATTTAATTTCGGCCTGCGATTATTTCTTTGTTTGATACTGCATCGATTATTTCCATGTTTGATACTATTATTAACCACCGGTTTTCTAATTCTAAAATTATTAATTTTGACAACAATCATTATCATTTAGAACGATTTTGAAAAATATAAATATATTTTAAACAAATTTCCAACTTATGATCACCGAATTTGTCTTATCATTAGAAAAAATCACAATATTAAAAATACCGGGTTACAAACCGGTAATTCGTTCAACCGCAGGTCCGAGTCGGGTTTCAAAACACCGATCAAAACTATAAAACTGTTATATTGATTTATATTAAAATATCTAATTCAAAATTAAAAACCTAAAAATACATGTACAATATAGTTTTAACCGAATATAAACCCGGATATAAAACACATATATGAGACGGGTTATATAAATGCATATACAAGACGGATTATATAAATGTGATTATATAAAATTTTCACCAAATATAAACCCGCGCTTTGAAAGCGCGGGTCAAAATCTAGTATATATATTATATCATATAGTTTTGTATTGATTGATTCTAGGGAGAAATAAAAATCGATTGGACATCTTTGTTTTTTCAATTTCAATGTAATGATGCCACATAGGATTAATTAACATTCTAATTGAATGACGCGTAGGATAGGGGCTTTTTTTAATTAATACAAAACTAAGGTTCTAATTTTCGAAATGTTTCTCAAATAATATATAGGGGATGATTTTAGATTGAACATATATATTCTACTTCTAAATAGATAGTAAAAACACAAGAAAAAAATGAATTTCATATGTTAACATCAAACCGAAAAATATCTATATTATTAAAAGAGAAATATCAATATAAATTGCCCACTAATTTTCAAAGTTATTTACATTAGAACGTGACTGAAGTAACAAATTTAACTATGTTTACTATAGTTGTTTTTTCCTATTATAAACACGTTTTTAATTCGAATTTTAACAAATAAACACAGCAAAAATAACTTATAGTAATTAAAAATTATGTAGATTTGTAAAATTCATTGATTTAGGCTGGATATATTTAGGAATGTTGTTTATAGATGGTTTGTTTAAATTGAGGAGAGATGATTATTTACATAAAATTTTTGAAAATATAAATTGTTATTCAAATATTAATAATACATGATTAATATCTTTAAATATGAAATAGAAATTAAAAATCATATGAAAATATTGATTAAATAAAAATATAAGATTTTATACTTCTTTTTTTTGCGAAGAAATTATAGTTTTATTAATCTTTAAATATAAAAGTCATAATACAAGTTTGGAATAAACAAAGATACCTCTTTTTTTTTGTTATTATTATTCACCATTGAAAGTTCCTATTCATTCCTATGTTTTTGAAATATTTACAGAATTGCCATTGTTAATTAACTTTTTAATTAATTCAAAAATACTAATAAACCTATAACACCCTAAATATCTATACTATTAAAACACAAGGCCCTTTTTTGAAGTGCCCTTAGTTTTCAATAGTATTTACAAGTGAATGCCACTGTATTATATTGAATCTATGCTTTGTATTAAAGTGATTTTTTTTTCAAAAAACTAAGTATTTTGTTTACTTATCTATCGTGTAACTGATCCAAAAAAAAACAGGACTTTTGAATGATGGTTATTCAAACCATAATTGAACCATATAATCCAATCCAAACACAACGTGATTCCTATGATCAATCGGTTAACAAAAAAAAAAATTACCTACCACATAATTCATGATGTATCAACATGGACATATTAACTACTATTAAAATTATCATAGTGATGTTATTTTCCAAACCGCTCATGAATTTCATCACTCTGTATAGTTTTGTACAAATTTGTATAATGTAATTTACCAAGTGTAATTTTATATACAACATACTCCTCTTCCTCCATATAAAATTCAGCTGTAACAAATACAAAAGTGACGATATATATTGCCAACCATAATTTTGAATGCAAAAACTAAATCATTTTAATATCATTGTAACCATAATCGGGTACAAAATCGCAAGTATACAGTCATATCTTATATAATCTTAACACCTAAAAATCCAAACCATAAACAAAATGTTGTTGTACCTAAACAGAGGAAGATAGTTCATATCCCTACAAATTCTATTGATTAATCACAAATATATTATATTATCCCTAGAATATTCCATAAAATCAACGATTTTCTGAAAAAAATCTATAATTTCAGATATCACGACTTTATAAATAATACGTTCAACACACATCTTTCATTATATTTACAAGGGAAGGGAATGCCATTTCATTATGTTTTAATCTAAGCTTTTATTAAAGTGTTTTTTCTAACAAAAAAATAAAACAAGAAACGGTTCCCAGATTTTGTGTAACAAATCTTGACCATTATTTTTAAATTGTTTTTTGTTCATTATTTAATATTTTAATTAATATCCTATAATCAGATTTCGAAAATATCCAACATAAAATCAATCTACCGATTTTATTGAATTTTGAGAAGAGAAAATTTCAGGAAACTAATAAATAAATGTTTTAGCAATATATTTAGTTTAGGAAAATAAATCATAATATCCTATAATTGTATCCGTAAATACCAAACCTGAAAGATTTCGATTAAACTTGATCATCAAGATACTTTTGAATTCTCTTCCTATCTAACCTACCCAACCTAACTAGCCGATTACTTACTCTATAAATAGTCATTGAACCGTTTTTTAGTCAACCATCTTCGTTCTCTGTCTGTTTTTTTTTGAGTTCTTAATTTTCTTTTTTTTTGTTTCTTTGTATTCTAATTATTTGTTCATCATCAAATAAGCTAATAATTAGTGTTTGTTTGTTTTTTTTGTTTGTGCAGGGACTAAACTAATGTGAATGATAGATGCCTAACCAAAAGAAGATGAAGAGGAAAAGTATAAGAATGATATTTCAAAGAACATGTTCTGGGTTGGGACTAAACTAAAGTAAGTTAGAGTATTTATGTTTTCGTGGTATTTGACTATTTGTTTATGTTTGTCCTTTTTTGGTAATTACAGTGATGGTAAAAAAAATTAGTGTATGATGAGGTATGACACACTAGGAACAAGTTTTACGAGTTGTTACGATGAGGGCAAACATACAGCGGAGATGTTGACCAAAACTACCACAGATGCGCTAATGTTGAGGTATGTATGTTTGAATTCAACCTAATATAGGAATTTAAAATACAAGATTTTTAACAAATATTTTGACTGATCAAAACTTACAAGTTAGTAGTTAGTATTTCTTCGATCTTAATAGTGATGGACTAAGGATGTGTATATGTGATTGTTCATGCTGTTAAAAACCTCTAACTATATACTATATTTTTTTAATGCCATCTAACGTAACTTGTGTTAACCATATTTTTCTGATGTGAATTGATTGTATAAAGAATTTCTGTTCTAAGTTTTGATTTGGGTTTCCATCTTTTCTGTCAAAGTAGATGGGGGCATCAATCTCCAAGATTAGAAGTCCAAGAACAGTTCTTGAGTACTTTAACATGTGTACGCCATCAGATTTGAGAGTTGCTATATAGAAGCCATATTTTATGTATTTTGAGGAGTGAT
This sequence comes from Raphanus sativus, assembly GCF_000801105.2. Classification (NCBI taxonomy): domain Eukaryota; kingdom Viridiplantae; phylum Streptophyta; class Magnoliopsida; order Brassicales; family Brassicaceae; genus Raphanus; species Raphanus sativus. The sequence continues at coordinate 21,244,376 of NC_079511.1, read as the reverse complement.
GAAGAAAGATGTTGCGATAGGTTTGATTATGTTGTATCAATACTGAGTATAAGTCTTAAATTTCAGTTATTAAAGAAAGAAATATATTTCCGTATATTAATTATATATCTTGAAAGCGTATATTATTACTTTTATTTCTTTTGATTATAGTATTGTTGTTGGCAATGTGGAATATTCGTATTAAAATGGGATTATTAAAAACTATCCAGTTAGATTCAAATTTTTTTAAAGCATTTAGAGGACAAAGGAGGATGAGAAGCCTGATTCCAATCCGCTTGATGATGCAAATCTGATGGTGGAGGGTGCCGTTCTATCAGATTCTGACCTACTCGTTGATGTGGAGGAGGGAGAATACCAAGAGTGGGAACAGGGAGAGATCACAGATTTCATGGAGGAGGAAGAAGTGGTGGTGCAAGATAACGAAGCTGGCAATGATGTGGTGGAAGCACAAGACCAGGAACTAGAGGCTAACGAGATGGGAGAAGAGGAACGAGACAACAATGAGGAGATTTCTGAGAAGCCATTAAAGAAGAAAGGAGCAAAGCCAGGGCCACTAGCGATTGGAGGCTCTATGAAGATGCGACTGGTCCAGAGTCTGGTCTCACCCCGCAAGAAAAATGTGGCCAAGATGGGAGCGAAGCAGGGTGACAAAGGTGCGGGGGCATCAAAGAAGGCTACCATGAAGCCAAAGACATCGGAGTAAGATGTTTCAGTTTTTCTTTTTCTGTTTGAATAATGTGGGATTCATCTATGAAATCCGTTAGTATTGCATTTGGTTATCATTGGTGTTTATTTCCTGGTTCTGTTCCCCTCACTGTCTTAGGCAAGGTTGGGTTCTCCAATGAGTTATTGTATGGTTCTCTGCTGTTAGTTAACAGCCTCTGGATTAATAAAACAGTAGACTTACGGTTACTTTGTGGTGTTTTGATAAAGGTTAGACAAATGTGCTTTGTTACATATTGGAATAATTCTCTTTGGATTATGGGTGATGATAAATTTCAATGGATTGGAATGCTTAATTTTGGGTTATTTGAGCTCAGTGGGAACAAAAAGGCGAGAATGGATAGGAATGGGTATGAGATGGTGTCTTGGTATGACTCTACACATCTGTCTCAACTTTATTTCGGTGAACTAAAGGTCAAAAATGGTGTTACGAGTTTTGAGAGGTTAAAGTCTGTGAGGAGAAGACTGAGAAGGGAGATTTTTGTACGGTTATATATGTTTAGTTATGGTGAGAGCAGCAAAGGTTACATGATTAGTATGTCCTATTGGGTAGGGATTTTGAGCAAAATAAAGAACGGATGGTGTGATTCGCTTGCTCGGTCAAAGAATTATTATATAGTTAACTTCAAGTTTGAAATAATAGCACCTCCACACCAAAAGGGAATTAAGGTTCTTCGGGCTCGTGTAAATTATATTTTCAGAACTATGAAAACTGAAAATATTACATACAGCTTTATAGTTACTTCTGGTTACTTCTGGCTGGTTTATTGGTATCGGAAAGAATATGGGTGTTGGGGACCCGCGGCAAAACAAAATTTCGAGCGGTGGCTAGTTTGTTTTATTGATCAGTGATGGTCAGTTTTATTTATAAACTCATATTTAGATGAAGATTTTAAGTTGGAATTGTCAAGGCCTTGGGAGTAAATGGACCATTAGTTATTTGCGGGAAATATATTATAAGCATAAACCTAGGTTTATGTTCTTGTCGGAAACAAAACAAAATTTTGATTTTGTTCAATCGTTTCAGTTTCATTTTGGGTTTAGTCATCTCCATACAGTAGACCCTCAAGGGAGGAGTGGTGGCTTGGCACTTTTTTATGATTCCAGTTACAAGGTGAACATTATATCATCTAGTAACCGGATCATTGATGTGGAAACGGAACATAAAGGAAAACGAATTTGTTTATCCTTTGTTTATGGGGAACCAAATCAAAACCTACGGGAACCAGTCTGGGAAAGATTAACGAGAATTGGTATTTCAAGAACCGACCCATGGTTTATTATTGGAGACCTAAATGAGATTAGAGGTAATCATGAGAAGGAAGGAGGTGTACTAAGACATGCGGATACATTTCTGAGTTTTAATAATATGATAGACAATTGTGGTTTAATGGAATTTCCTAGCCTTGGGAATACCTTATCATGGAGTGGAAGGAGGAAAGGACATAATGTTAAGTGCCGGTTGGACCGAGCTCTTGGTAACAATGACTGGCATAATATGTTTCCCTATTCTCACGTAGAGTATCTTGGTATGGTTGGCTCGGATCACAGACCGATTGTGGCTCTGATTGAGGATAAAGTTCTTAAATTTAGAGGTTCCTTTCGGTTTGATAAGAGATGGATAGGAGAGGATGGGCTAATGGATTCAATATCTAGGGGATGGCAATCGACACGGGTGAACGATAGGATTGGGATTGTGGATCGAGTACGGTGGTGTAGACATGAGATCTCGGTTTGGCGTAAGAATAATCCTCCTTATGGGAAGGACAAAATAAATAATCTTCAAAAAGCACTTGAGGAAATTCAAAATGATTTTTCAAAGTCCAATGAAGAAGTACTAGAGGTCTCCCGAAAGTTAAAAGAAGCTTATAGGGACGAGGAAGAATATTGGGAACAAAAGAGTAGAATCAAATGGCGCACTTGTGGTGATAGAAACACAGAATTCTATCATGCATTGACAAAACAACGGAGAATCCAAAATCGGATAACTGGTCTACATAATGAAAACGGCACGTGGGTTAACTCGGAAGAGGAAATTGAGGGAGTGGCGGTTAAATACTTCAATGATTTATTTACTACCTCTTCCCCATCAGGTTTTGATAGTTTTTTGGCGGAGGTACCGACTACGGTAACAGCAGAACAGAATAGCAGACTGTTAGCTAGGGCTACTGAAGCGGAAGTAAAGGCAGCACTATTTATGATGCACCCGGAAAAGGCGCCGGGACCAGACGGAATGACAGCATTATTTTATCAACAATCATGGTCAGTTATTAAGGATGATGTGGTTCTTCTGGTAAATGAGTTCTTGAGAACCGGGGTATTTGATGGTAGATTGAATTTGACAAATATTTGTCTAATTCCAAAAACAGCAAGACCAAGTAGGATGACAGAACTTAGACCCATTAGTTTGTGTAATGTCGGATATAAGATCATCTCAAAGGTGTTATGCCAGCGGTTAAAAGTGTTACTACCAAATTTGATTTCGGAGACCCAATCGGCATTTGTTTCTGGGAGGTTAATATCGGATAATATTCTGATTGCGCAGGAAATGTTTCATGGATTACGAACTAACAAGTCATGTCAAGGGAAATATTTAGCAATTAAGACGGACATGAGTAAGGCTTATGATCGAGTTGAATGGAGTTTTCTCCAAAAGATCCTACTAAAAATGGGATTCTCGCCGGATTGGGTTACACTGATGATGCAATGTATTTCTTCGGTGACCTACAAGGTATTATTAAATGGACAACCTAAAGGAAACATAGTTCCCGAGAGAGGACTTCGGCAAGGGGATCCCTTGTCACCATATTTATTTATCATTTGTACTGAAGCTCTTATTGCTAACATTAAAAAGGAAGAGAGGGAAAAAAGGTTAACAGGCCTAAAGGTAGCCCGGGCTAGCCCAGCAATTTCTCATTTACTTTTTGCGGATGATAGCTTATTCTTTTGTAAGGCGACGGTGCAGGAATGTAGTGTAATTCTTAAGCTACTTAAAGATTATGAGAAGGCATCAGGACAGCAAATTAATTTCTTAAAGTCATCACTACAGTTTGGTCACAAGGTCCCAGCCGAGGACAGACCGGTTATTCATGATTTGCTAGGCATCTCCAGTCTAGGAGGTATGGGGAATTATCTGGGTATCCCCGAGAGCCTTGGTGGATCAAAAATCCAAATTTTTGGCTTCTTAAATGAAAATGTCAATAAAAAGGTAAACAGTTGGACAGTTCGATTTCTCACAAGAGGGGGTAAAGAGGTTTTGATTAAATCAGTGTCTTCAGCTATGCAAACGCATGTTATGTCTTGTTTCAGACTCCCAAAAGGGGTTACAAAAAAACTTACGAGCACCACAGCACATTTTTGGTGGGGGGGGAGCGGAAACAAAAAAGGGATACACTGGTTCTCATGGGAAAAAATGTGCACTCACAAAGAAGAGGGAGGTTTGAGTTTTAGAGATCTACAAGATCTAAACACGGCATTATTGGCAAAACAACTATGGCGACTAATAGATAAGCCGGATTGTTTATTCTCAAAGGTGTTTAAAGGAAGGTATTTCCGAAAATCTCATCCACTGGATGAACACAGATCTTACTCTTCATCTTACGGGTGGAGAAGTATCTGTTCAGCTAGATCTCTGGTTAAAAAAGGGCTAATCAAAAGAGTTGGTACCGGGCAATCTATTTCTGTTTGGAATGATCCCTGGATTCCGGCTCCTCGCCCGAGATCAGCAACACAAAAACACTCGGTTCAGTTTCTAAATCCATCTTTATTAGTGGAGCACCTCATCAATCCACTAGATAAGACATGGAATGTAGATCTTCTTAATGCATACATACATCCAGATGATGTTAAGATTATCAGAGGTATGGCATTGAGCCGAACTCAACGGCCTGATTCATTTGGCTGGGCGTTTACAGAATCAGGGAAATATTCGGTTAAATCAGGATTTCGAACGGAAACAATGTATCCTGACAAGGGTCCAAGGATAACACCCTTTGGGCCAAATATAAAACCTCTTTTGGCCTTTGCATGGAAACTAAAGTGCTCACCAAAGTTGCGGCATTTTATTTGGCAAATCCTATCAGGCACATTACCAGTGTTCAAAAATTTAAAGACACGGGGTATTGAATGTGATCTTCGTTGCAATATATGTGGAGCTGAGGAAGAAACAGCGCATCATGTTCTTTTTGAATGCCCACCAGCTTTACAAACATGGGCTTTATCAAGAATTTCATCTTCACCAGGAATTTTTCCATCAACATCAGTCTTCACAAGTTTGGATTATCTATTCTGGAGGATACCGAAAGAAGTGGATTCCAATTATTTTCCTTGGATTTTGTGGTATATTTGGAAAAATAGAAATGATAAGATTTACACAAATAGAAATGGGAATCCGCAGGAAATACTGCGGATAGCGGACCTTGAAGAAACGCTCTGGACAGAGGCACAGTTATTGATACCAAGTCCTCATGGAAATGTTCAGTCACCTACTGATTGGCAAACTTTGGGAGCCAATAGAGTATGCTTTGTTGATGGATCTTGGAAGGAACAAGATGTATTTACTGGACAAGGATGGTATTGCCGAAAGATAGATTCAGAAGACAAGATGATGGGGGCCATGAATCTCCGACGTAGCCTATCTCCTTTACACGCAGAATGTGAAGCGCTGATTTGGGCAATGGAGTGCATGAAGACCCTGCAGTTCTCAGATGTGGTTTTTGCTACGGATTGTTCTCAACTGGTGACGATGGTGTCCTCACCTGAAGAATGGCCAGCATTCACTACGCATATGGAAGAATTTCGCCGAAGTAAGACTTTCTTCCCCAATTTCACCATTCGACATATTCCAAGGGCACATAATACAATGGCGGACAAGCTTGCACACGGGGCAAGGAGTTCACCTTCAGCTATGTTATATGTTGATTCAATACCTCCGGTTTGGCTTTCTGAACCGGTGGAATCACGATAGAGTAGAATATTGTTGTCAAAAAAAAAAAAAGCATTTAGAAAGAAATTTTTTAAAATCATGGTCAAAATTTGACATGGAATATGAAAATATATTATTTGGAATTTTTTGTAAATATTGGTCAAATATGTGAGATATCTATGATTATTGTATATCTATACTATTAAAACCAAATGGTCTTTTTAGGTAACCTTAGAGTTTCAAAATATTTACATCTTTATGCTACTGCATTATTTTTAAGTTATGTTTTTTTCATTCAATATATTAAATCATGAGATCTTTTTTTGTAAAAAAAAGTTCCCTTGCTTTTCTTCTAATATTACAACAGGAAAACTGCTTTTAATAAAATATTAATGTTGTTTATTCAAACTAAAATCCTATTATTCCCTTGATCTATTCCACAACGTTACATATTTTGCATTTTTTCAAATAGAAAGAAAAAGTAGATATTTTGGCTTCTTTGGCATTTTTATTTTGTCAAATATTTAGCAGAATAAGTCATTAATCTCAAGCTTTTTTCTGAGATCTGTGTTCTTCCTTCTTCATTTTTAGATTCTGTTGGTTAGTTATATAGCAAAGATTACACTGTTATTATTAATAACAAGTTAACAACTGATCTCCCCTGTCTAGGTTTTATTATATAGCAAATATTAAATTCTCAGTCGGTTGTTTCCGGAAGAAAGAAAAGTCTCCAACTTTTGAAACTGTTTTCGAATAACAAGATTGTATTTCATCTATAATATTAAAAAAGAAAATCTTTTTTAAGTGTCCTTTTGTTTCAACAATATTTACCAAAAAATGCCACTGATTTATTTATAAGCTATTGTTGGGAAAATGAGTTATTAATTCCCCAAGTATTTACAATTAGCATTTTTAATCTCCAATTAATGCTTGCGCAGATTTAATCCTCATGTGAGTGATGACTACTTAAATTCAGACTTTAAAATGTCACAAGTTAACTTTTTGACAGAAACGTTAGTTCTATAAAGAATAAGATCGGGTTTGTCTTTTGAAACCCAGAACCCCCTAAAATTGATTCTTCAAGTAATTTCTAACATCAATTTCTAACATCCGTTGAGCTGATCCATTTAATCTTCCCGGCTTCAACGAGCGATTACAAGATTGCATCGAGCTCGACACGTAAAGTTTGTCAAACTACTACAATTGAGCAAACCAGTTAATTAAGCCAAACCATACTGATCTCAAGAGTATTTACAGATCTCTGCCACTGGAATATTTTTAAACTATGATTTTTATTTAATTCTGTATTTTACGATTTTCTTTTTAATTAAACATTTCATTATTTTTAGTAATTCTGGTAACGATACATTCGATGGAAATCTAAGGTTTTGCAATCAGCACAGATCTGCAGACGATGGGTTTGAGAGTGTATTCAATCATTTCTTCGATAACTAAGGTACTGGTGTTGAGTTTTTCTATTGTGACTACTGAGATTAATATATCGTAATAGTACCATAGAGTTTCAAAAGGGGAAAATATATATCATGGCGATGTTTCCAGGTTTTTGATGAATTCTATGAATAAGAAGATCTTTGCGAATAATATTGAGAGGACTATCGGGATCTATGATTTTATTTACATATATTCACACAAATAAGCTTTTTAAATTCAACAAGTTAATATTTTTTTTCAGAATCGGAAGTCTTTTCTCTCTATACGGCGTGCGTTCACTTTTCTGACCATACCATCTTCATTATACAATATCACTTTTTATGACCATATTTGTTTATAAATAAACAGTCGATTGTACTTATATTTATTTTATATAAAAATAATATCAGCAAAAATTTTATACATAGTTACCCTAATATTATTTAATGTTTATAATTTTTTAAAGTTTTTAGTCAATATATCAAATATTAAAAATCAATACTTTATATAACCGAATATAACTCATAATTCTATCGTGCCCCTAAAACGAATAAAAAAAAATCAATCCTATACCACATATTATTTAATATATATATGTCGGACCAAACCAAAATTATTAACGACAATTGATCTCAACCCGGATACTCATGCCTAAACATATTTATGAAAAATCGAACAAGAGCATAAATTTAAAGCAAAAACGATTGTCTCGCCATCTAAAAGGGCGGGTCAAAATCTAGTTTCTTCTTATTTACAACCATGTCATTATCATCAATTCTTCAACCACCATTAACAACCATTTTTGAGCTCTTTACACTTCTATCATTCAATTCTCAACCATTTTTTATGTTTCTAAACAAGCAAATCTTCATTTCCTCTCATTTCCTCTCCATTCTCATCTAAAAAACTCACATAACTTTCATTTTCATAAGCACAACTTCAAACTTTTGAGTGTTATCTCTTAAGGGTCATCAAAGTTCCTTCCTTTTGCTCATATTTTGAGTTTGGACATTGGAAAAGGGTGGAAACGAGTTTCACACTGCAAAAAGGTAACTATTGACATAGTTTTCTTCATTTTTCAGATCTGTGTCGCGAATGTAGACAGCTTTGTATGTCTACGGCTATACGTAGACTTACATTGCGATCTACAAGTCAACGCACAGTTTAGTTTTGCAATTGATCAAAATGCTAAAAAACCTATAAAGTAGACTTCATATCCCTCGTGTCCAAACTTTGCCTCCGTTGATTAAGTTAGTTTTGTATTTGACTAAAATTATAAAAAGTTGACCAGGATGGAAAAAAATTGTAGATTTCTTATTCAGTCTACTGATCTCAGGAAAAAAAAGTAGATTGCATATGAAGTCTATTATTTTATTTTGGTCAAATGCAAAACTAACCCAGCGGATTAAAGCGTAGATTTCATATAACATCTATAAAGTAGACTTCCTTGGAAGTCTACGACTTTTCCTTTGATAACAAAAACAAATAGCGCGTAAACTTACGAAGAAGTCTACGTAAAGAGGTTAGTTTTGAATTTGACCGAACTTTTGACTTTTCAAAGTAGACTTCTCCAACAGTCTACAATATGTAGACTGCTATGGAAGTCTATCTAAGGTCTGTTTTGCATTTGACCCAAACTTTGACTCCGTTGATTAAGTTAGTTTTGTTTTTAACTAAAATTATAAAAAGTTGACCAGGATGGAAAAAAGTGTAGATTTCTTATTCAGTCTACTGATCTCAGAAAAAAAAAGTAGAATGCATATGAAGTCTACTATTTTATTTTGGTCAAATGCAAAACTAACCCAGGGGATCAAAGCGTAGACTTCATATAACATCTGCACATTATTATTTTCCTATTTCCTTGATTGTTTTTGTAATTTATATATGAAGTACTAAATTTCTTTTTTAATAGTTATAATATATAATTTCACATTTTTATTCATACAGAACGTAATTAAATTTAAAAATAATGATTTCTTTGTAAACACTAATTCAAGTAGACTAAATTGTAAGTCTGCGCAATCCTAAACCACAAAACTCAAACCCTAATTGTTAGCTTGATAATCAAAATAGTCTCAATTATTGTATCATTTACAAAATATAAACTACTAAACACTAATATGCAAATTTAAATCAATAAAACAAAAAAGGTTGTCAATCTAAATCTAACCCTAAGAATCTAACCTTTAAAAATATAACATGTTAGAACCTTTTGTTACTAAACTACAAACTTGTCAAACACATGATTACCATATCAAAATATATTCTTTTAAGTTGTTCAATTATATAAAATTTTAGTCTATAAATTTCATATTAACCCTAACATTGATGATTAATTAATAATTTCACAAAAATCATTTTTATATATTTTTAAAATTAATTAATTTAAACAAATCATGATGTAGACTACAGAATAAGTCTACACAGTAGATTGTGAAGAGGGTCAATAAATATGTAGACTTTTTTGTTACCTGTAGACTTACAAAAGACATAACTGTAAAATAACATTCTGTTTTTTTGTTTGTTCATAAGAGCTAAATAGTACATTTAACACCTCTTTTGGTTAGTTTTGCATTTGATTGAATATATGGTTTACTTTTAGAGTTTCAATCAATATTCAAGTTGGTTTTAGCAAATCTCCCTTGAATCTTTGGATCTACATAATATATCTTATATAAAATGAAAAAATCAGTGAGTTTAATATTTTGAAGTGTAGAATGAAACTCATAGTATAACAACAATCAATGTTTTATAAATATTTTAATTTAGATTAAATTATTGATGAAATTTGTTCATTTTTAATCAAATTTACTTTTTGTAAATTTTCTGTGATGTATGTTATTAGCGTAGAACCACACATATATAATACTGATAAAGTTATATAATTTAAACTAAAAGAAAATTGAAATATATAGAATATGTTCAGAAAAAGAAATGTATATAATACACTAAGAGATATTTTGGGAAAGATATATATCATCTATTCTATTAAATTACAAAGAAAAACACAAATATGGTTAAAAATATAAATATGAAAATTAAATTTCTAAAACAAATGTAAAACCAAAAAAAAATACTTATATTCTAAAGGACAGATCAAAATCTTTTAAACTATTAAACAGAAAACCCATTTTTGAGATAACCTTTTGTTCCAAATATATTTATTATTATCTGTCACTGGGTTATTTATATGCTATGATTTTATTTAATGTTTTTATTTTTTCGAAAATAGGTTCTTTTATTTTTTGGTAAATCATTGCATTTGTTTAAATGAAGATATTATCCATTTCTTTACTTTGTTTACCATGTTTAATTATGTTCATACTTATTTGATTTGTTTTACACGTTGGATTAAACGATGTTAATATGTACCACCTCTAATGATTTTAATATATATCACAGTAACAGTTTTAATATATGTTCGTACATTCCCTCGATGTTTTTTATAAATATACAACTATATGATAGTTATAATCTTCATACGATTTTAATATGCACCACTTCTAATGATTTTATTATACACCACCTCTAACTATTTTAATAAAGTTTTATACATTTTCTTGATATTGTAAAAAATGTACAATTGCATGATAGTTACAATGTTTTTTAATTGTAGTTCATCATATATTCAGTTTTGGTTAGTATCTAATCAAATACAATTAGATTGTAAGTTGCAAAATATTGAACCACGTTGTGGTGGTCAAGTGGTTTCCACTAGAAGAGGAGTGCCCTGATGGTCCAGGCCAGGATTCAACTCCCCTCTAGTTCGAGATTATTAGCTCCACACGTGGTTACGCGGATATAGGTCCATACTTACGACCCATTTGAATATCCGGGAAAGGGTCTATCCGTGAGTTGCACCTCCCACCCAGGGGTTAGGTGTGTGTCTTTAATAGAAACGGGTTAAACTCTTTTAAGGTTCAAAAAAAAAGTTGCAAAACATTCTCAAATAAGCAAATAAACAATAAATAGATAAAATCTATCTTATTAAAAGAGAAGTACCCAATAAAAAATACCCCTTAATTTTCAGTTTTATTTACAATGGCATGCCACTGAGAATTAACTAACTTTCCTATTTTAATGCTTGTCTTTTTCAGTTTATTTAATGTGTTTTCCAAAATTATTGTTGTCTTTTCTGATTTAGATTCCTTAATTATTGTTGTCTTTTCTGATTAATAAATGTATTTTCCTAATTTGAATTTAAATAATAGATTTAAACATTTAATATTTTTTCTAATTTAAATAATAAATTTCCTTAATCATATATTAACCAAAATTAATTTCTCTATATATTTTGTATTAACTTATTAAATATTAAAATCACATAACATAATCAATTTATATAACATATAAATATAATATAAAATAATTTATTCATATATTATTAGTATAATGGTTTCAAAATATAAGTTCAATTAGTTATAAATATTGGATTTGTTTATATGATATACTGTGATATAATAGACAATTAAAATCATAAAACATAATTATTTAACATAATAAATAAATTTTTTTTTAAATGTAATATTAACAATAATGTTATAGAGTTTAATGTACATATATATATTATATCATTAGTACACAGAAAAAATTAAAGTGAAAAAAATATTTATACAGTTACGGGTCGAATCTATAAATAAATAACAACATCGCAAGATTATTTTCTTTAATAAATTTATTTTAACAGAAATTATAGTTCTAAATATGTTTATATATTTTATATTTTTATAAATTTATTTTATTTGTTTATAAGAGATGCTAAGATTTTAAAATTAAAAAAAATATGACCCGCTTTTATATTATTTTAGTTAGAAAATTTAAATTTTATATCTGAATATTTAATTAAATTTTTAATTTTAACTTTTTATTATTACTACCAAAATTTATTTTTAATCTAAAATTTATGTTTAAAATATCGTAAATTTATCATTTAATATAAACAAAAAAACTAAAAATATAAAATAAACACCCGTCCGGTCGGACGGGTCAAGATCTAGTAAACTTTTAAAAAACTTTGATCCCGTTATAGAAAATCATGGAGAATAATATGGGAAAATGGTTAACCTTAAACATCCCCTATATATTAAAAGAGAAGTCACTTTAGTGATTTCTGACACGTGTCGCTCATACAGAGCTTCTCAGGAAAATTGTTATAATTTCATTGGTCGATGGTTTTCGATTTTCTTCTTTTCTTTTTTATTTTCTTCAATTCATCGACCCCACTATAATAGGAAAGTACCATTGAATACTAATTGCAAAGAAAAACATAATTTAATGACCAATTAACATCACTTTCCAAATTATTTACATAATATTATTAATAACTATTTATGGTAACTAATTGTCGAAAGTATGGTATATAAAATCATTTTATCAATTCAAATAAATATAATATTTTCCAAATGACTTACATAATATTATTAATAACTACTTATGGTAACTAATTGTCGAAAGTATGATATATAAAATCATTTTATCAATTCAAATAAATATAATAGTTTCCAAATGACTTACATAATATTATTAATAACTATTTATGGTAACTAATTGTCGAAAGTATGATATATAAAGTCATTTTATCAATTCAAAAAAATATTTTGGTTTATTATTTTATGTAGTTTATAGATATATAAGAATGTATAAAGTCATTTTATCAATTCAAAGATTTTTTAATTGATCGATCCCCCTATAAAAGGAAAGTAACATTGAATACTAATTGAAAAAGAAAAAAATAAATTAATCCCCCTATTAACATTACTTGCACAAGAATATTAGTTAATACATGTAACAATTAGTTTTCTTATTATAAATAAATTACTTGCGCAAGAATTATGTTATCTTATTTAAAATGCGCAAGTTAATAAAGTTAATAAGGGGATAACTTACATTCACACAAATAAATGAGGCAAGTCATTATGAATAAAATACACTATATATACTAACTTGGGCATCAAGGGTATGTATTAACTATACTAATTTAAGATTTAATTTAAAAAGATTTTCCCTGTGATATTATATTCTTATAGTACCATATATATTTGAAAGATAAGTAAACCATCACCAACTATTTGTATTTTAAAATATTTTACTTGACCAATACTCTAGGGATTTCCTTAACAAATATTGTATATTCCAAAGCAAATATTTGAGAGACAGTTCTGGAGCATCAACAAACTTAATGCTATATATATATATACAACCACAGCTAACCTAAGTTTTCTCACCTCTATGCCAAGCAAAAAATAGATTTTCGAAATTGTCTTCTATATTGCAGATCATTCATATTCGTTATATGTTTTTGTTTGATCAGTTTATAACTGATGTGTCTGTGTGTTTTTCTCTCTTTGGTCTACAGAGAATCCGTAGATGCTGGAAGGAAGTTTCATGGCAAGGACAAGATTACACACAAATGATAAGATGTTCGAGAGATTTGTCTATTTTTTAGTATATGTGTTAAGTTTTGATTTTTGCTTCTTACCTTGGTGACTTGGTCTCTTCCTTAAGCAGTTGTCTATTTTCTTTTTACTTAAATGTGTTAAAAACTTCAGGAACAAAGTTTTGTTTGTGCTCTTATTTGGTTTAAATTTATAAATTTATGCATGTTCTTTGTGATCCATAGCAAGATCAAATTTATCAAGAAACTAAGTGGATGCCCGCAATTTTGCAGGTATGAATGTTTAAATTGTTTTTATGAATTTCTTTCATTTTATCAATTAAAAAGAGTTATTTAGCTACAAAACTATTAAAATAAAGTTAATTAGGTGATCATGCAATAATGTTTTTAATTAGGTACTCGGATGTCTGCGACAATAGGAATTTACCACATTCTCCATATGCAACCGAGATGTAGCGTATATAGGAAGCATGTGCAAAGCATGGCATCTTTGAGTTATTAAGAGGAAAAATTGGACTTTTGTCCTTTTCACTATGACTAATTGTACTAATACATATATAAATAAGAAGGAGGCGATTCATATTGGAAGCTGTAATCCCCCTATACATTAAAAGAGAAGTCACTTTAGTGATTTCTGCTTAGGTGGCACTCATAGAGAGCCTCTAGGATTAATTCTCTTAGGGGGTGCATTGAATCCGAAATTTGAAGTCATTTGATTTTTAATGAGTTTTTAGATGATTACAGGAGAATTAGAGAATTTGGTGCGATTTTTGTTAAAACACTCTAAAATCTCATCTAAAACAGTGGGATTTGTATTTTTATTTTATAACTAAGGAAACACCCCTCAAACACTCTAGAAACACTTGCGGTTTAGTAGATTTATATTATTGTTTAGAATTATAAGCTTATATATACATATATAATTTTTTTGGTTTTCTGATTGTAATTTTTTTTTCATATTTTTTCAGAGATGATTCGAGGGAAGTGTTCATATTTCAGACCTCTAAGAGTTCACCATTCCGATCCTGCAAATAATGTGCGCTTAGAATGGTATTTTCTCTACTATACATCAAAATTGAATAATCATATTATATTTTTAAAATATTTATAGTAGGATGGTATTTTCTCTACTGACATAATATCTTATTTCCTAATCTCATACTTTAATATTTAAATTAAAAGGGTAAGATTTGTTAATTAAATCATTAGTGTAAACTATTTTCCACCTATATAGTGAAAGCTAAATATTTTAGTAAAGTCTACCATTATACTATATAAACGAGGCATTCTGAATTGAAACGAAACCGTTGATTTTGTTTATGCTGTAAAATTTTTGTTGCATATTTCAAAAGAATCAATTTGATAAAAGGGAATAGTTGACTGAAGAACCCAAACTATTTGGTCTTTCTTTGTATTATATTTCAACTTTTTTTTATTTATAGTTTTTTTAAAACTGAAAATTCTTTTTTGTTTCAGATTATATATCAATATGATAGAGATGGTCATTTGCTGCAAGGTCAATGATGGCAACATAGATATTATGTGCTAAATACAGGCATCACTGATTTCTTTCAACATTGAAAACATATTGGGTTCATAAGGGGATGATCAGTGCTTTGTTTCCATTGAAAATGATAAGTGGAGATATAAGAATGTATTGTAAGAAGGTTAATGGAAGTTGAGTTTCGTAAAACTCTTTTGCGTTTGTTTACTATTGGTAGTGTTTGTTAAATAAACCATTTATCTTTCATTAAAAAAATTCCAAAAATGATCGATCACTTATAAGTTAAAACATGTGCCATGGTAATGGTTTCCATCAACGTTGATGTTTGTGGTAATATGAAAAACAAAAATTAAATGTAAGCTGAATTATCAAAAGACATAGTTATCAAGCTTCAAACCAAATCAACAACGATCTCAACACCATCGAACAAAGTAATTTTTTTTAATCAAACAACAAGGTAATTTTGTTAGGGTTACTGCTAAGTAATGTAATATAGTTATTAAAATTTAAATTAAACCCAATAATTGAAAAAACTACACACTAATATATCTTTCTAATACTAATGTTAAAATTAAATCGGTTATATACAAACTTCTATATTAAATATAAGTGATAAAACATAATTATTATATATTCTATAGATTTACAATATATCAAAATCAAAACTATTTATTATTCTTTAATTTTATACTCATATTATGGTATTAGGAAAGATATACCTTGTTGGTAAAAGCTTTTAATTAGTTAACTAGATCTTACCCGCGCTTTGGAAGCGCGGAATATTTTACGATGAAAAATTTCACTAATAACTTAACAAATATTTTGGTAATTTTTAAAGTGTATATTTAAAATATTTTTGCATTTAAATCAGTGTTTTTAAATTCAACCCGATTGTGATTATATCGGTTAATTCGGAGATCTGACAATTTAATTTAGGTTTTTAAAATATTCATATTAAAAAGATTACTAAAACCCGAGATTAACCGATTGAACTGTTGGATGACCGATATGTAATCTAATTTGATTTAAATTGTAACAATTTCATAATTTGTAATCTTATAATTCAATTTTAAAGTTCATTATTTTTAAAATTTATGAAATTATGACGTTTCTACAAAATTTTAAAAAGAAAATGATAGATATAACATAACTAAGATTAATTATTGTATTGTTTGGAAACATTGATAGTAGTATATAAAATATATTGTTTAGAAACATTGATAGTAGTATAAAGAAATAAGTATATTGTTTGGGAACATGGATAGTAATATAAAGAAATGAACATTAGTGATTTAATGTAGGTTTAACTATAAAGTATAAATGTGTATTTAATTTAAAAACTTACAAAATAAATGTTAGGTCCAACAGAATGTTTCTGTTTTAATAAGATAGATTCGTTTATTAATAACTTACCTTATTTTGTTATCAATTAATTGCGCAGGTTGATATGATGATTACCTTATTTTGCCAAAAATTACTTGTCTTAGATGGTGCGTTAATTATTACAAATTTATTACAGTCAATTTATAATATCTTTCTTTAAATTGCTTCATGGCTTATTAAAGGGAAAAAATATTACAAGAACCATAAGACTTTATATATCTCAAGAAATGTATATATTTACAAGAATTTTTATGACAAATATTTCAGGAACTATAAGACTTAATGATAAAATATCTTTATAAAATATGATTATTAATTCATAATTATTCTTTAAATTTGAAATATTCTAAATTTTTAAAATTATATATAATTATAAACGAAATTTACTCTTTAGGAAGTATTTTTTTTTTAAATATACATTTAATTGACAAATTTAAAAGTATAATTTTCGTGAAAATATAAGTCTATTAAGTAAATGTTTTGTTCTTTTATGATGTCACTTATTGGTAACTATATACATGTGATATTGCATTAAATGTGTATGTTCTTTATTTTCCTAATTAGTTAATTCGTTTATTAATAACTTACCTTATTTTGCTATCAATTATTTGCACAAATTTATATGATAATGGTGATTTGAGTTAGAAAAACCCAAAACAATTATCTATTTAGAAAACCACAAATATAATGGTGATTTGAGATTTAAAAAAGCCCAAAACTATTATCTTTATTATATATATATTTATGGATCTTAAAAATGTAATTTACCTTGATGTTTCTAATTAGTTAATTCACGTAAAATAACTTCCTTTATTTATGATTACTTGCGCAAGTTGATTAATAAATCAATGATAGTTTAAAGGTAATTTACCTTAATATTTTTAGTTTATTAATAACCTACCTTATTTTGAACACAGATTACTTGTGCAAGTAATCATATTTATTACATTGTTTTAATGCAATTTACCTTAATGTTTCTAATTTATTAATTCATTTTTAAAAAATTACCTTATTTTGAATATGATTTAATTGCACGAGTTTATATCATATTTATTGTAAAACATTTAATGACAATATAACTTTAGTATCTTTATTTGAACTGTTTTATTATTTATTATGAAAATATATTTATAAACATCATTTATTATGAAAATATCCCCCATAATAACACAAGAAAAAAAGAAGGTAGAGTATATATAAAGAAGGCACCTAAGGGATGTCAATACTAACTTATTAGTCTATTTTATTCGATATAAAAATTTAAATTTATAAATTCTTACATTTGTTTGTTTTTTCTATTAACAGATAAATAACACAGGCGAAAAACCAGTTGTAGTTGACTACAAACCATTTTTCTGTCTATTTCAATAGCGATATGCAAATTTAATAGTAAGGTAAGTCTCAATAAAATTTAAAAATCTATTAAATTATTTTATATTGTACAATTGCTAACAAAATTTGACAATTTTTTGCAGGTTTCTATGGATTTTTTTTAAAACAGATTTGTTCTTCTTATTTTATATTACTTATGGATTATATTTAAAATTTTTATCACATTTTCTTTGCAGGTTTCTATGGGATTACCTATGAGATTTTTATCATATTTTTTTTAATACGTCACTGTCTCCTGTATATTTTTGTTACATTTGTTTTTTTAATAGTTAACTTTTATTAAAAACATACTAATGATGTTGATTTTTTTTTACTTTAGTTAACTTTCATTTGTTTTATTCTTTTATATATTTTGTGACTTTTTTAGTTTTTGTTTCAGTTTTATATTGAATTTAGTTCACATAGTTTATGCGTACATAATTTAAGTTTTAAAACATAATTTTTCTTTTAAAAAATTAAGCTACAAAGAGCCTAATTAAACCGATCCAAAAATAAACCGAACCGAATTTAAACTGAACTGAATATAAACCACACCGAACCAGACTAAATATGATTTACTGAAGTTGAAAAAAAAATATTAAAATCGAACTAAACAAACCAACCGAATCGAAAAAGTAACGAATTGTCCACCCCTACTTAATCCTGGAGATTTGTACAAATCATGTCTCAGCATTAAAACTCTCACTTGTTTCACTTTCTCCCAGATTTGAACTCAATCGATATTATACTATATTTTTATACCCGCACAGGGTGCGGATCGGCCACCTAGTTATCAATTATTTCTAATAGTCTGTATTTCGTTTCTGTCTAAGTATATTTCAAAATTTTAAACCTATAGAGATGCTATACCTACTTAATGTTTACATTATCGAAACAAACAATAAAAAGTAGAGATGGACGTTTGGATACTCATTTGGGTTCGGTTCAGGTCTATTCGGGTTTAGGATTTTTTGGGTTAAACATTTCGGTCCATTCAGATATTTCTAAATTAGGTTCAGATTCAGTTTGGATCTTTGACGGGTTAGGTTTGAGTTCAGATAACTCATTTATATTGTTTTACAAATTTATTTATTATATATTTTAAATTTCTCAAAATCTACAAAAAAAAATAGATATCATATATAAATTTGAATAACAAATGTCAAAATACCTAATTATAACATATACATTGGTTTGGTTTGGATATGTGGAAATATATATAGTACTTTTGGTATACTAGGTGTTTAGTCCGCACATGCGAACATAAATTTTTTATAATTAGTTATTAATGCATATATCACTAATTAGAATTATATTAATAAGTTCATATTTATGTTTTCATTAGGAAATTCTTACTTATTATATTTTCATTTTTTATATTTGCAGTTAAAATATACTAATTTTTTGGATATTTTCATAATAATATTTTCATTTTCTATATTTGCAGTTATTAAAATTATATCTACCTATAATTTGGGAAATTACTTATTTAACCAAAGTTGTTTTTGGAAACTGCTTATACTTATCGATTTTCATTAATGGGCGTAATAAGTTTCCATGTAACCTTTCAACTAATGTTTTTCTCATCAATATTATTAAAAAAACGATTTTATCTATTTACAAATACTCTAGATTGAACAATTACATTTAAGTAAATTTGTTATTATGTTTTACCTTTTTATTATCTTTTACTTATACCAAAATAACTTACTATTAAATATATACTCTAGCCTAAACTTAATTAATTAAATAACTAATTTATATGTTTTCAAAAATATTGAATACAATTTATATTAACACTAAATTTAATTAAATAATCAGTTATATTTTATTTATTAATATAAAATAATTATATATTCTTTATATATACAAATGTAATTTAATCTAAATGCAAGAAACAATTTCTTCAAAATTCCCACAAAATACATGACAATATATTTATAGATAGACAACTATATATATATACATATATTTGATAAAATATATATGTACATATATATTTGATAAAACAAATATGACTTATTCTGTCTCATAATATATGATGTTTTGATTTATTGCATAAAGATTAAGAAACTTACTTTTTCTTATTTTTTTAAAGATTCAATTTTAAAATCATCAACCAATTATAAACATGTCTATAAAATATATTTGGTTAAACATTTTCTAATAAAGTTAAAGTAACCTTAAAACATCAAAACATCTTATATTTTGAAATAAAATAAACTTTTAAAATATTATCTCATTTGAAACATAGAGGGTAATAGTTAGCTACTATTAATATTTAATGATATGATGGAACATGTTATTATTGATCTTTTTATTAGTATAGTTTTACAGGTTATTCCAACAAATATGTAAAATATTTATCAAATATAAAACTAATAGAAAAAATAAGCTTGGGCGTTTAGATATATGTTGTGATACAGGTTTGATACTTTGAATTTCAATTCTAATTTATATCACATCCTAAGTTTCATTATGGCAAATATGTAAATAAGGATCAAATTTTGATAAATCACACCGGTTTTGATTCTAATTTATATCACTACCTAAAACCTATAAAGTAACCATATATTGTTCAGATTCGGGTTATATTGGCTTGGTTTGGTTTGTGTTTGGTTCAAACTTTGGTTTAGGATTTTCTGCCGAGACCTACATACTTTAAATAAACAGAAAATAAGATTGTATAAAAAATTTACCGAAAAATTATCCGGCGCTTTAAAAGCGCGAGTTCAAATCTAGTCTAAACTATTAAAAAAGAAGTGCAAATAAGATTTAACCCTGGTTTTTTTCAAAATACAGTATTTACAATCTAATGCCACTAGCGTAAATCATGCTTAACACTTAAATCAAACTACCTCAATATAATTTAAATAACTAACATATGCATTGATTATAAAACTTCACATGAACTTTGTTTGGTAAATCAGAGCTCACCTGAAGTCCCATTCGTGAAAATTCAAAAATCAAGTGAATATTAACGAGATCTAATGAGAGTTTGTCTTTAACTTCTCCAAACACCCATAAATTTTAACTTATGATGAACGAATAAAACACATCTTCTAATTACAAAGAAGAATTGAAATTGAGGAAGTCCAATGAAAATGTAATTAGGAAAACAAAAATTCGAGTTTTTGGATTAAATGAGAGAGGAAATGAAAGATAATGAAGTTGTCTATGTAATGAATTAGAGGAATGAATAAAAATCTTACTTGAGAGAATTTTTAGCATCAGTTTTTGTTGTTCATAGTGGTTAGTAAAATTGATGGTGATGGCATTTTCATAAATATATAAGTAAATGTGATAAGGCTGTTTAAGTTATTTTATGATTTTCAAAAAATATTTTTTTTAACAGAACTGCACTTTCGTTCGGATGAAAGTGAAAAAAATATCACAAGAAAAATGTTAGTTTTGTGTTTACCGAAAAACAAAATTAGTCATCTATCAAAGAAGTCCAGAATTTGATTTGATTTTAAATCCAAATAACAATTTAAAATAGTTTATTTTATTGTACTTTGAGTAGCTTCATCAGATATCCTGAACGAAAATACTCTAATACGTATTACGGTATTAGTTCCAGTAACTCAGTAAGCATTATTAGTTCGCTCATTGATTCATAGTAGTAGGCAACAAACAGTCGTCTGGCTACACTAGAAATGAAACCTGATCAGAAAACCTCATACACTTTATTATTGCATATCACTTTGAAAGTCTGACATAGAGAAGTAAACGTGAATTGAAGTATTATTATAATTGTATCAAGGAGATTGGTACGAAGTAGGGATGCCAATTCCTGGAGAACGCCTGCATGGTCGGGGTTTCGTAGGTTTCGGATACCATACTGCTGGAGAAGCCCCACATGAATTTGAAGGTGGTGTCCATATGATAGGCGCTCCCCCAAATCCCCGTACTGCTATTTAACATTCAAAATAATTTAGATGCTTGATTTGCATAGGTGGAGAAACTGATTTCACGTTGGGTGTATTCAATTTTTTTACTGAATTTTACATAGGAAGTTTAATGAAGAAACCGATCACAAACTTGACCAAATCTTTAAATATTCAACTTTTTTTTTCTAACGATTGAAACCTTTACATAAATTTGGTGAACGAAGTTAATTTTAGTCTGGTTTATTATCATTAATACCTTAGTATATGTATATATAATGTTAAAGATAGTTACCCAGTTTGCGCCCAGTAGATTCGACGAGTCTAGCTTGAGAGGAAAGAGTGAACAGTATAAGAAGCAGTGGCAACACAAGTGCAGCAATATTTAGAGACTTCGAACCCATATTCTTCTTCGTATTATTTTTGGTCTTTGCAATAGGGACTTTGTCCTACATATATAGAGGAAGCCAAACCTCAGTTTTGATATATTATTTTTATTCTTAAAACCAGTACATTTCTAAATAGGTATAAAAAAGAATACACGGTTTCGACGTTTGCTTCAAGATTCGTTATTGATAAACAAATGGCTAAGATTTGAATTTGAGAGATAGTGTTTTGTCCTTTTTCTAGGAAAAGCCAAATACACGACTTCCTTGCCATTTATCTTAGTCCAGAAGAACCGTAGTATAGTTGTCCTGACTCCTGACCAATAGTGTACGTTGACTTATATCACTATTCATATTCAACAACGCGACTCATATAATTCTTTGGCTCTTTCTATTAAAATCGACTACTTTTCAAGATCGATTAAAAATGCTTTATTTTACCGCTTAAAGTTTTGACAATGACAAACATGGAGACTATATCAGTTTTTCACACGTACAATTCGATCATATAGTGGCCGACTACTTTTTTTTTTTGTAAACTACCGACTACTTTTTATTGTTGAATTAATCATCATGACTACTAGAGATTTGTCAGCACTAGTCACTCTACATATAAACATGGATTTCGTTTTGTTGTAAATTGTGGCTAAGTTTATAAAGATAACAATTTACAAAATATGGTGAAGTGGTAATTTGATTTTAAAATTTATAAAAATAATAGATTTCGTGAATAATTTTGGTAATATATAATAAAACTAAAATCTGGGTAAAAACGTTATCTAACTCATATTGACTTTAGCTTATCATAAACCTCAAATTTTACTATTACTAGAATATACAATCATGTTTTTGTGGATCTAATTGGTTTATGTTCAAGGACAATGAGTAAAATTATTTAATTATGGTGTTTATTTTCTTAAATGAATTTTGTATATATTATTTTTGTTTAATTTTTCTACCTCATACATTTACTCATCAACTATTTAAATAGTTTTAATGAACTAATTTTTATATATATATATATATATATATATATATATATTTCCCCATACTATTGTTGTTTAATTCTTTTATTTAAGGTGTGCTTAGTGTAATATATTTGTTACTCTATGTGGTAAGTTTCTTATTATATATTTGGTAAGTTCCTCACTGAATTGAAGGTCTAGTGTAATATATTGCTTACTATATATGTTCATCACTGTCGTGGTTTCAGTTACTATTTTTAACAACCTAATAAACTAACAGACGTTAAACTAACATGCACTAAGAACAAGTTTTGATTGGTTCACAAAGTCCCTTACCATCAATTTTCGCGGTTAACAACGTGTTCCCATGTGTGATCATTGTATATACATATATATAAATATATATATCACTACAAGAAAACACGAATGTAACGACGACCAATTTTGTCGTTAATTCATCGTAAAAGAAGGTTTACGACGTATTACCGAGGAAACTCATTTCATCGTTAAACATTTGTCGTAATGCATATTTCGTCGCTAATTTGTCGTAAGTTTACGAAGAACATAATTCGTCGTAAAGCGATAGTTAACAATTCGTCGTAAAGGTGACATAAAGATTACACGTAAAAAGGGCGCTAAGTTTCCACGTAAAAAACACGTAAATATTTCTCGTAAAAGACACGTAAATATTCCTCGTAAACTGCACCTAAAATTTCCTCGTAAAATATACGTAAATATTTATCGTAAACTCGACGTATATTTTCTCTTAAATAACACGTAAAATATCCACGTAAAATCCACGTAAACTACACGTAAAGAAGTCCTCGTAAGTAAAGAAGTCCTCGTAAACTCGACGTAATACATTCCTCGTAATAAATTAACGTAAAAATGTCGTGAATTAGCTACGAATTTGCTTCATTTCATAATAACCGAATTTATTTTAAAATTTATTTTTAAATTTTATTTTATTTCAAAAATATTAAAATATTAAAAAATAAATAATTAATGCGAAAATATTTTATATAAATAATAAAAGTTTGGAATTTATATTATACAATAAAAAAAACTAAAGGTTTCTCTTGATCGTTTTTCGGAAGAGGTCTTGACTCCTCATCTGTACTGCTTCCTCTTCCTCCTGTGTACGGGAAAGCTCGGGAATAGGATTCTATCGTCGCATCTCCGCCAATAACCCCTCCTATTGCGGATTTCCAGAAGCTATAACTTCCAGAAACCTCTCCACTGCATCCATAAGAACTTGGAACGAAGACCGCATCGACTCCAACTCAGACCGCGTCGACGCCAACTCAGTCCACGTCGAGTCCAACTCAGAACGCAGCTGAGTGACTTCATCACCTCGTCTCTGACCATAAGACGATGTCGCTCTTGGGATATCGTTGACGGAACCAATCCCCAACGTACGTCTCTTTTTCTTAGGGACAACTTATAAAATGAAGTAAAATTTTAATGTTAATAATTGAAAATAGGTAGAATTAATGATTAAAAACTAAAATATTTTTTTTACCTCCTCGTAAATCTAATCCACTTTTTGAGTGGATAATATGACTGGTATTCCCTCGGGAGATTGCTAGGTCAGATGAGTTGGCGGTCTTCAATCCGAGCAACCACATCGTTGTAGATTTGCTCGGATCTAGGATCCACAAATTCCCCCGTCTTGTTCTTGTGGGTCTTCTCGTAAAGCTCTTTAAGAGACGGGAGTTATCCCGTCTCTTTGGCCTGAAAAACATTTAAAGAAAGTTAAAATCAATATACATAAACATATTAATTATTAAAATATTTAATATGGAATTTTTTTATTTAATTACCATTTTCAAGCGGATACGGGTATGGGATTTTTGACCCGTTTAGTGAAGCATCGGGCCGTTGTCGTGCTCATCTTTGGTAAGACGGGAGGCAGAGCAACTGTTGGAGACCGCAATGGATGATGAAAGGTTCCAGTAACAGATGAGGCCATCCCCCACTTCCATGGTGTGCTCAGCGGGTTTCTCGTCCTCATAACCCTTGCACAACCAATCTTCCTTCCAATTGCCTACGGTGTCCAACAACCGCTTCTTCGCCTTGCTGGTGAACGCCGTCTTCACGTCCTCGTTCACTCAGATGGACCAATGATATTTTTGCTGTAACAAAAAATAGATTAATAATTAGTTTAAAATAATCAAATAAAAGTTAATAATTAAAAATAAACATAAAATAATTAATTAATAAAAACTTACAGCAAACATCTTGTACCACGTGTTTCTAAATAATTTTCATTTATCTTGCTATCCATGTTTTCAAAAAGTACTCCAGTTCTAATTATATAGATTCGTGATGGTTGTAATCCGAGAAAAATAGGAAATTAAATTTTTGCAGTCAAAAAATACAATTTTGATGTTTTTGGATTTTGCTAAAATATTACATGTGTTAATTCTTATTGCTCAAACGACTTTTACTTTAGGCTCTAACTGGATGAACAAAATTTGGAATCTGAATGCATGGAATGAGTCATTCCATTTAATTCCTTAAAAAATACATCAGTTACAAGGAAAAGTCATTCCTAAAACTTTTCGGGAATCAGTGGAAAGAGAACAATTTCTTTGTAAAATCATTTAGCAACGTAAATACTAAATGATAAGGAATAAGTGGAATAAATGGAATGTAAATTTATTTTTTAATTTAATTAATAAATACATTTTATTTCTATCCCATTCCTCTTAATTCCATTCCTCTAATTCATAATATTCCAGTAAATGATTTTCAGTTACACCCTTAGTATATAAAGGATGTAGATATAATTGATTGACTAGATTTTGACCCGCCCTTAAAAAGGGCGGGTATATTTTTTGTTGGAAAATTTATTTTATGTAATAAAAAATATGATTTTTAATAAATTATATATTTTAAATTTTTATGAAATTTATCTGAAATTTAATTATATGACTTATTTTTGTTATTTTAAATATGAATAAATTTTAGAAGACTCTAAATAATTCTAACCCGTAATATGATTTTATTTATTTAACCCGAAGTTAGACTTATTTTAAACTGATTTTTTGTTAACTTAAATAAAATATTTTATATCTTCAACATTCTCTGTATTGAAAAATTCATTTGTGTATTTCAAAATATTTTTTATATTAAATTTAGTTTATGTGATTTAGTTTTTATTTTAAATGAAACTATTTTTAAGGAGTTGAGATAATTCAGACCCGTACTATGATTTTCTTGATTTAATCATCCGTTATTTCAACTTGATTTTATTTTGAGGTTTCATTTAATAATTTTTTCAAATAATTAATAAATTGAAAGGTTTTTAGAAATATATGGTGCAAACGTTTAGGAAACAAAATTTTCAAAAAATAAGAACTGAATTATATTAAACTATAACCACACCCTAAACCCTAAACTATATGTTCTTATCCTTTTTGAAAAATTTGTTTCCTAAATTTTTGCACCATATCTTTCTAAAAAATCTTTCAGGTTATTAATTATTTGAAAGGATTTATTAAATGAAACCTTAAAATAAAATTAAGTTGAAATAACAAATGATTAAATCAAAAAAATCATAATACGGGTCTTAATTATCTCAACTCCTTAAAAATTAGTTTCATTTAAAATAAAAACTAAATCACATAAACTAAATTTAATATATAAAATGTTTTGAAATACACAAATGAATTTTTCAATACAGAGAGTGTTGAAGATATAAAATATTTTACTTAAGTTAACAAAAAATCAGTTAAAAATAAGTCTAACTTCGGGTTAAATAAATAAAATCATATTACGGATTAGAATTATTTAGAGTCTTCTAAAATTTATTCATAATTAAAATAACAAAAATAAGTCATATATTTAAATTTCAGATAAATTTCATAAAAATTTAAAATATATAATTTATCAAAAATCATAATTTTTATTACGTAAAATAATTTTCCAACAAAAAATATACCCGCCATTTTTAAGGACGGGTCAAAATCTAGTATATTTTAAATGGGTTACTAAACATAAGCAAAAATTTCAAGCCCATTGATCCGAGAGTTTCAAGCCCATTTCGTTTTAATAATTCACTAGATTTTGAGCCGCCCTTCGAAAGGGCGGATATATTTTCTTGTTTTTTTTAAAAATAATGGTCATATTTGTATTTTTAGGTAATCTTATTTGTTTTTTCTTTACAAAATTTCAAAATCTCATTTTAATCTTAAAACATGTAAAAACCTGCTGCGATCCAAGCTTTCGGATTCCTCTTCAATTTCTACAAATTCTCTCTTTCTCTATGAACTGCATGTTTGCACTGCACCAAGGCATGGTTTCTTTTTAGAAAGATTACTGATAATTTGTTTTCACATAATTTAAAAACTCGGATTCTTTGATCCTTCCAATACAACACCTAGAAGAACACATCACACTAATCCAAATTAAAATAAAATATCATTTATTGCCAACAAATTTTTAAGTAAAAGGCCTAAATGGTGAAAAATAAGATTACAAATTATAATGGAGTAAACGTGTATTGTTACAGTTATTTTCAAAACAATCTGGAGTCCTGGACAGTGTCACTTTACAAAGCTTACATCATTATCATCTCAAAAGAATCTTACGTGTATTCTTGCAGTTATTTAGATGGCGTGTTATGTAAAGTTAGATTATAGAGTAGCAGTTATGTTTATATGTGCAGTTATATTTAGTTTTTTTTTTAAATTAGACCCAACTAATATCAATAGGGCATGATCTTACTTTAATAGTATTGACTATATATTTGTTTTAATGTTTTTTGAAAATTTTCAATTTATTATTTGTGTTTTTATAATCATATTTGTTTTTTTGTAATCATATTTATGTTTAATATTAATTTAATATTTTTGGTAACTATATTAAATATGTGAAATTACATAACTATACATTTGTGCTATATGCATTTTAAAAATTATTTTTAAACTCTATTCCTAAAGTTTGTAACATATTATATTTTCTTATTAATTACCTAACATAATTAGTCAAAAATGTCCGAAAACCAATATACAATCTAACCCGCCCCAACCCACTCCAAAAAGCGAACAATGTTTTTTTAAAATGTGAAAATAATTTTTAATATATTATTTTATATATATAATGTAAGTATATTAATTTTATACTTTTATTATAAGTATATTAATTTCATTTTAGCATTTGTTATTTTAAAAAACTGTTTTGGAAATTTAATTATTATTCCAAATTCATGTGTAATTATTAAGCAAGCTTATTATTTTACATCAATCCATATTCTTTTATAATAAAAAAACATAATTTTAGATTTAAAACCTATTATTGTTATTTCTAAATACTTTTATTTCTATAAACTGCAAGTTTTCATATTTTTTACTTTATTACATTACGTGATTCCTGGAATATTTTTTTGTTAAATAAATACTGTGATTTTGGAATTACATATGTGATATATTATTAGGTAATAAAAATGAATAAAAAAAGAAAAACAAAAAAAATGTACATTTTTGTTGCATCATCAGTTTGTGGTCCGGCCCTTAAAAACAGGACTTTAGTTGTTCTCGAAGGTTAACTATATGCAGTAAGCAGTTTTCTTTTTAATTGCAGTTATATTATACAATGTATTTTATGCAGTTGTAATTAAATGCAATTTTTTTTTGGACGGAACCAATATCAACTGGTCATACTGCAACTTTAATAGTATAGATTGAACAAAAAAATTAGACTGTCAAATTATTTTAAAACTCTATTGAGCTTTTAAGTGGCCAAAATTCCCTTTTAATTACACAATTTCATTTAAAAAGGAAAGTAAATGGAATGTTTTGTAATAACATAAAAATTTCAGGGGCATATTCACAAATATTCTTCTGCTTTAATAGTATAGATGAGTTCCATAGAACATGAGAAGGAATCACTCAGCGAGCCCAATGACAATTTTTAATAGCTAGCATTACAGATCTCAGGCTAACACCATAAACACAAGTTCCAATCTCTGTGATGAGCAGATCAGACTGATAACAAAAACCCAACTTCTCACTGTTTCTCAGGATCTAACTCACAATTGATATATGAGTAATGAGATCCTTCTCCTAAATCCTAATCGAATCAAATACACGTGTGGCGTTGTATTCACCCCCGTATAATCGACAAAATTTTGAGTTTACGATTCAAAATCGTATTTCACTTTTCTCTTGGGCCGAGATTATAGTTAATGGGCTTAAGAAAAACGTTTTAACCCAAACGGATCGTATTTCAGTTTTTTCTTGGGCCGAGATTATAGTTAATGGGCTTAAGAAAAACGTTTTGACCTAAACGGTGCCGTAGTGGAGAAAAGATGAGATCCTCGGAGCGACCTAGAAGGATTACAAGTGGTAAAGCGTTTCGTGGAAGAAGCCGAAAACTTCTGTCAGATCTGGAAGCTCTCTCTCTCTCTCTCTCTCTTTCCTCTTCTCCTTCCTCCTCTGTTTTTTCAAACGTCGTTTCTTTTGGTTTTCCCGTTACTGCTTCTTTGTTGTTGATTCACAGACGCTTCTCTCTGGTACGGCCACAGACACAAACACTTTGGTTTTTTCAATCGTTCCTTTTTGTTTAATATGTTTGTCTCTTTGTGATTGCTGTTTCTTGTTTCTGTGCATATGAGTAATTAGCATGATTTTTCCTAGTGACTGTCTTTCAAGTTAGTTCATCGCAGCTTAGGGTTTGTTGTTGGTAGGGACTGTTCATAAAGGTATATTTTTGTGCGAATTATACATAAAGATAGTTCCTTTATATTGTATACTAATGATCATTGTATTACTGTTATGTGCCATATAAGTAGATGGAGGTGCAGAGTCTAATAAGCTTTGATTTGGACCCTGGTCCTGTTGATCAGTCTGTATTGGTGTGGCAACATGAGCATAGATCAGCTGCTATTTGGGAAGATGAGGTCTGTGTGTCTCTTGTAGGTTTTACTCTTTTATCTCTTTTTTCTTGTATTGATTGTAAAAATCTTGTTTCTTTGCTTCACTTCCAGGTTCCTCCTCGTGAACTGACATGCCGGCACAAATTACTGGGAATGAGAGATTGGCCCCTAGAGCCTCTCGTGTGTCGGAAGCTGATCGAGTTTGGTCTTTACGGAGTGTACAAGGTTGCGTTTATACAGCTTGATTATGCTCTGATAACAGCTCTGGTAGAGAGATGGAGACCTGAAACGCATACTTTCCATCTCCCCGCTGGAGAGATCACTGTGACTTTACAAGACGTGAATATACTGTTGGGTCTCCGTGTGGATGGACCTGCGGTTACTGGTAGTACGAAGAACAACTGGGCTGATCTATGTGAGGACCTGTTAGGCCTCAGACCAGGTCCTGGAGATCTGCATGGCTCTCATGTGTCCTTAGCATGGCTGCGTGATAATTTCCGGAATCTACCTGCTGATCCTGACGAAGAGACGTTGAAGTGTCACACTAGGGCTTTTATATTAGCTCTGATGAGTGGGTTTCTTTACGGGGATAAGTCTAAACATGATGTGGCTTTGACGTTTCTCCCTCTGCTAAGGGACTTTGATGAAGTGGCTAAACTTAGCTGGGGTAGTGCTACTCTAGCACTTCTCTACAGAGAGTTGTGTCGGGCAAGTAAGAGGACTGTTTCCACCATTTGTGGGCCTCTTGTTCTGCTTCAGTTATGGGCATGGGAACGATTGCATGTTGGCCGTCCAGGAAGACTTAAAGATGTTGGTGCTTCTTATATGGATGGCATAGATGGTGCTTTACCAGATCCGTTAGGCTGTAGGTAAATTGACATGTATCTTATTGTGTTCAGTTTTGTTCTTACAAAGTTCAATTTCATTTGTGCTTTCGCTTATGAAACTCCTTGAAAACTAGGTGGAGAGCTTCTCTGAGTCATAAAGAGAATCCTCGTGGAGGACTGGATTTTTATAGAGACCAATTTGACCAGCAGAAAGATGAGCAGGTATGGAACTGATCTTTTATATCACTTTAAGCTATGTTAATGTAATGATAGACACAAGGCAAACTGATAATAGACTTAATATTTTTCTTTTATAATGTGCATGTAGGTTATATGGCAACCTTACACTCAAGATCTTCTAGCAAAGCTTCCTCTTATATGTCTTAGTGGTCAGAACATATGGCGAACCGTCGCACCTTTAATTTGTTTTGATGTTGTTGAGTGGCATCGTCCTGATAGGGTACTTAGACAGTTTGGTCTTCACCAAACAGTTCCTGCACCTTGTGATAATGAGAAAGCTCTTCATTCTATTGACAAAAGAGGCAAATCAGTATATGATTGGTCAGCACGTCATAGTCGACACATTGGATTGTGGGAGGCACGTGAGTCATCTGTTGTTCTCGGTGAGCCAGAGTGTAGACCAATGGACTATAACGATCCTTATATGGAATGGTACCGCAAAATTACTAGAAGGATCATTAGTCCTATGAACGAGAGACGACCTGGGCAATTTCTTCCCACTGGTTTTGCTTTCCAAGTGCTTGTAAGTTATAATGATTAACATTCTACAGTTTTTTTCTCCTTGCTTTATGCTCATTAGCCAATATCAAATTGCAGGTTCAGAGAGTTGCAGCCATTCATGCTCGATCTAAGTCTTCGCTTGAAGAGGAACTTACTGTTGACACTGCGAGGCAAACGTTACAAGATATCGTTGATATGTGTGCAGGCGCCCTTCAACTCAACGCGCCTTTAGGCTCATTGTCTAATGGTAGGATTCCTTAAGGCCTATTAGGCTACAATTCCTTTTCTTAGTGACTTGGTCAAGTATTGGACTGTAACCAAGAAAAGAAAGAAATTGATAATAGATGGATGAGATATTCCTTTTTCTTTTATTAGATATTATGAAAATTTAAATTAACTGCAGATGCTTGTGTTCTTTAACTAGTTTTGTGGACCATCTTTGTTATAGGCTCTGTTGCTCAAGCTCCAAGTTCAGGACCATTTCTGATGTTACCTCAACCTACACCTACAGTGATGTCGCAGAAGCCATCGTCTAGCGATATGGTTTGCTTGCCTTTGAATGAAATGGGAATAGATGATGGTGTCTTAGCAGAACCTTCAGAAGGGATGCCACCTGTTCAGGATATAGGGTGTGAGCAGTCTTTACCATCAGTATCCCAGAAGCCTCTTTTCTGGCCTACGGGAGGCAAGCTTACTTTCAGTTGGATTTGTGATGTAATGTTGGGTTTTGATTGGTCGTCGAGGAATCTCCCAGCTTGTGAATTTTCAAATGTTCTGCCTTTTAACGTCTTGGATGAGCTGATTCTCTCTGCCTCCAAAATCCTGAGAAAAGAGCCAAACTGCGTTAGGATAGATAGTGACAAAGCAAAGGTGGTTGTGGTGGGAGATCTTCATGGGCAGCTACATGATTTGCTGTTCCTTATGCAGGATGCAGGGTTCCCAAATGGTGATCAGTTCTACGTGTTCAATGGGAACTATGTGGACAATGGAGCATGGGGTTTGGAAAACTTCTTACTTCTTTTATCATGGAAGGTAAGGTTATCATCCTTCAACTTTGGTTAAAGTAGACAACATTTTGATTGATATTTGTGCATTTCGTTTTGTTTTTGCTAGGTGTTTCTACCGGATAGAGTGTTTCTTCTGCGTGGCAGTCACGAGAGCGAGAGTTGTACATCACTCTATGGATTTAAAAATGAAGTATTAACCAAGTATGGAGATAAAGGAGCAGTTGTCTACAAAAAATGCTTGGAATGCTTCCAGTTACTCCCTTTGGCATCTGTGATTGGTGGGAAGGTATTTACAGCACATGGAGGTCTTTTCCGTGACGTACCAAGCTTTCTCTCTGACAAACAAGAACGAAGCAGAAAACGCAAGCGAGCTCAGAAAAATCAAGCGGATAACAGTGTTCTCGAGGCTGAAAGTAGACCTGAGTCCTTGCTTCTTGGCTCGTTGAAGGATTTATTTAAAGTGAAAAGGCGTGTCATCAATCCTCCTGCTGACGGTTCAAATTTGATTCCTGGTGACATCCTTTGGTCAGATCCATCGACGGACAGTGGTCTCTTTCTTAACAAGGAGGCTGGCATTGGTTTGTTGTGGGGTCCTGATTGCACTGCAAAGTTCCTGCAAGATAATGATTTAAAGGTTAGATCAATCAGTTTCTGTGAAACCACAATCGTCAAAAACATCGCACGTAGAAGCTTTGAGAATTTGATTGGAGAAACTGCTACTTTTTCAGCATCTTGATTTCATTTCTTTTCATGGCAGTTGATCATCAGAGGGAAGGAAGCTCCTCATCAAAGAGCACAACGAGATGGTCTTCCACCAATGAATGAAGGATTTTCAAAAGACCATGAAGGGCTAATAACTTTGTTCAGTGCTCCTGATCATCCTCAGTTTCAGGTATGCCTTATTAAATTTTTCTATTGGCTAATCTTCAACGTGTAGTAAGCTCTTGCGATTCAACAAATGGTTATGTGAGTATTTGTTGTCTTGTATCCAGGATACAGAGGAGAGACACAACAATAAAGGTGCCTACATAATCTTGCACATTCCAGATTGTGAGGAGCCTGAAATTCATGTGTTCGAAGCAGTTTCTCCGAGACCAAAGGTACTTCTACAGCTAATGACGAGATTCCTAACTTTTGATCTCTCTTAGTTTATTCATAATTTGTTTTGAGTTCTGACATCCGCAGGCTGAGGCATACTATGACTATAGAGGCCTGATTCATTCAACTGGAAATTTAGTACACAACTATACTAATTCTGCAACTGTTGATTCACCATTCTCAGCGCCTGATGAGAAAGATAGTTTAATATCATCTGAGAATGTAGAAGAAAGATCCATGGATCTCCCTGAAGCGATGGAAGTTGATGAAGTTGCAACTTTTGGAACTCTAGCATCTAATGATAAAGATACGGTTGATTCTTCAGAGCAGACTAAAGATTTTTCCAAAGAAGATGACCGTTCCGAGACGGCAGAGGTTAGTAAAGATTTATCTGATACAGTTGGAGAGCTGGAATCTCGCAGCAGGGAACAAAGTATGTTTGAAGCTACGGGCAGTGATGAAAAACTGGAATCTAGACCTCCTAACGTTATTGATATGGAACCGCCACTAGCTTATGATCTTCATGTGCTTGATTCTGGAGAGTCCATAGAATCTAGGACTGAGAAAGCAGCAAACTGTGAACCAATGGCAGTTGATGAAATTGCTGGCGATTCTGGATCCAGAATTGGAGACCAAAATGATGTGGAAGCCTCCAACTCTACTAAGATTTCCGAAGAGAAAGCAGAAAAAGAAGGAACCACTGGTGAAGAAGAGGCTACAAGAGTAGATGACTGCAGCACCGCTGGTGATGCATCAGCGGAATTAGGAATCACATATGATGAGAAACCAGAAAGTGCAGTAGCTGAAGTCACAGGGAACGATACAACTGACAGGAACAGAGACACAGCCACCGATGTTGCTGAGAAGTCAGTGCGTGCAACCAGCGAACTCAATTATACAGAGCCCATTGAAGATATGGTTGATTTTAATATGGAAGACATAGCCACCAATGGTGGTGATTATGATCCGGGGACTGTAAATGGTGGACTCAACACAGACTGTACCAGTTTATCCAAATGTCTAACCAGCAAACGAGGTGGGTCTGAGCCAGCGGTGGATCAGGATAACTTTAAGAAGCCTTCTTTTGACAAGGATCATGGAGAGCATGCAGATAAGCCAGAGAGAGTAATCAAACTGGTTACCTATTCTAAGCGCAAGTCATCTGACAAAAAACAACTTGTTGATTTTAGTGAAGATCCTCAGCAGAAGATCAACCAGGCTGTTGATTCTAAGACCGAAGTTGCTCTTGACAAGCCGCACTTGGTTCCAAATATGGACTCCTGAACTCTGTTCCTTTGGTCTTCTTTCCAACAGAGGTAAATCCAATCGCTCTTTTAGACCTATCCAGGCTATTATTAAACACACTTACGGTTACGGAGGTGTTAATGTTTGTATCTTTACTTTTGGCGGCTCTGTTTAATTTGATTTAGTGAGTCTGTTTGTTACTTATGAATATTAACAGGCTCTTCAACATTTCATTACCAACACAGGCATCTTTATCATATTGATTGTACTCCATAACATTTTTGTCTCACATGTCTTGAGTTTCTTTTGCAGGCTTCAGGATGTTTTCTCAAAGACGATGTACAGTGGCCATAATAGCCTAAGCTTTTCAAGTCCATCTTAACTGGATCCGC
Organism: Raphanus sativus; assembly: GCF_000801105.2. NCBI lineage: Eukaryota > Viridiplantae > Streptophyta > Magnoliopsida > Brassicales > Brassicaceae > Raphanus > Raphanus sativus. Next base: position 21,209,218 of record NC_079511.1, on the reverse strand, counting down.
TTTGCTAATTCAAGTTTAGATGTTAAGAGAGTTTGATTAGTCGGTAGGATGGTGATGTGTAAACCGGATATCTTTTCTTGAATTTAGTTTTCTCAGTTAAAATGTATTTTTCTTTTTATATTTAAGAAATAAGTTTGTATTTTATCGTTTGTTGCGGGACGGTGCTGGAACCGGATTCTTTTTTTTCAACTAAAGTTCATTGAAAAAGTTACATGGAAGTTAATCATCTTATTCTCAACCCAACAATGGTGGTCCAAGGGGAATTAAAACGTAAACTCGCTACGATCTCATTGACAGTGCATGTTTATAATGTGGTAACAGTAACAATAGAAGCACTAGTATCAGGAAACATAAGAACAAGAGGAATTTGCAAGCTTCAAACTAACAAAGAAAGATGAAAGGGAATGACTTTTATGTCTTGCCTTGTGATGATTCCTTCCCTTTCATTTTGTGTGCAGCCAGTTTCCAAAGCTTCTCTTTTCCTTTTAATGCTACCATGAAGAAGAATGCTGTAATATCACTAGCATGTGCTGGAGCCTGGAGAAGCCCTAATTTGATTGCTGGTAAGAAGACAAGATGGAGAAGTGCATAGACCAAAAACTTATTAAGACCGTAATAGAATCACACACCTTAACCTCGGAGAGAGAGTAACAGACATGAGAAAGAACAGACCCTGAATTTCAAATAGACAGAACCGAGAGTCAGCATTGTCATTAGGCCCGGGAAAAAAAACCGGAACTGAAGAATCGAACTGGAATCGAACCGAAACCAAATCAAGGACCCTTAAATACCCGAATTGTTCATATATTTCTATATACGAGATAACCGAACCGACAACCGAACGGATACTCGTATAAATAAAAATATTAATTATATATACATATAACATAACTAAATATATATATATATATATATGTATCTATAACTAAATTTTTTTTTTAAAAATCCAAAATATCTGAAGAATACTTTATTATAAAATATTCGAATTATCCGAACTATCCGAAATTATCCAGATAATTTTATCTGAAATATCTAAAGTAATCCAAAATATCCAATTTTTATCTAAATCATTATAATTATTTGATATTTTATTCTAAATAACCAATATTTTATCTGAATTATCCGAAATACATGAACTCTTCGAACCCGAACCCGAGCCAAATGAGAATTAAAATTATTTCGGATATTTTCGGTACCTTGTTTTACTATCCGAACCGAACCAAACCCAAAACTATCCGAATCACCGAACCGAAAATATGTTAAGTACTCATTGGATCCTCTAACCCCACTTCTGAACTATATGAAACCAGAAATATCCGAACCGAACCGATACCAACACCGAGAAATGCCCATGCCTAATTGTCATATACAACAAATAGAGAGCATCACATCAATTTTCGGACATTTTCCTTTTTGATATTAAACTAAAGCTATGACACATAGAAAGCTTAAAGATGTCCACTCTAGTCGGCGTTTAAAAATACAAGGAACCTTAAAGTATCACAAACAAAAATTACAGTGAAATAACACATATAAGTATTGTTCTTATTTTTGATCAAAAAAAAAGTATTGTTCTTATTTATATGTTCACTTGCAAAGAACACAAATCAACTTAACTTAAGAAAAGAAAAAGATTCACGGACAAAAATTACATGTTAGATACGATTTGGGTCCAATTTGCCGAATTCTCTGTTTCAATGTTTTAGTATATGAGTTTTTGAGCTCGATTTAAATTTTGCAAAGAAAAAAAAAATTAATAACTATTTTCACAAAATTAACATTTTTATATCTAAATATACAAAAAATTATTAAGTCAACTATTAAATAGTGCGATAAAACAATATAAATTAAGTTCAGATTTTATGTTAAAAATTAAATATTTAAAATAGACAATTCATGTTTTAAAATGCGAATCAAAATCTAATATTTTCTTAGACAAAACATGCCAGTTTTTATTGAATATAGTGCACTTATAAAACATCAATAGTCGATATTGAAATTACAAAGTCGGTTTGACACAGTTACGGGTTTATATTCTCTAGGTCTCGTCTGTCGAAAACCAATAAAAACGGCACCGTTTCGTTACCGCACATTCGTGGTTAAGTAATCGACAAGGGTATAATCGACTTCTCAAGGTACATGTCAATAAGTAGTAGACCTAGATTCACCCGTTGAAAACGCAGCGTATTAACGTCACCAAAGCTTTTGGGGAATCCGCCTTTGCGCGTCTTCTGGTTTTCTTTTTTTCTCTCATTTTGTCATAATTTTATCGAATCTCTCTTCTTCTCCCCCTCTCTCTCCTCTCATTCTA